>NW_028274807.1:104233080-104493080 GCF_037043125.1 Eumetopias jubatus
GAAAGTTTATATTTTAGTTCTCCCCTTTTCAAGAATAAAACTGGGAAGGCAAAAATGAAATTAAATTACTGGAAAAAGTTCATCTGCAACTGTCCCTTGTATATTTTCTATACTAGCCGGGCCCTTTTAATTTTTTCTGAGCTATTATTATATTCTTCTTAGCATAAATATTACTAAAATATTTACAACAAATAAAATAATATTAATATGGTCCCCTACTCAAAAATGATTCTGAATAAAATTTATTTATCTACACATAATTTTATATACACAAACTGTTTATGATTCTCTAGTATAGCAATATATAAGTACATCCTGATAGACCTCAATTAAGTTCATCATCTAAAGTAAGCAGTGTCTTAAACATACAAGACTTTTATAAGTTAAGCATACAAATGTTTTTCTTTCATAAAATCATATATTTGAGGCTAGAAAGAGCCTTAGAAATTATCTAGTGCATACTTCTTACTTTACATATGATCAAATCGAATTCTCTAAAGGTTAAGTACCAGTACTTAGAACCAGTTCACCCAATCCTAAAATAGTGCTTCTGCAGCATGCTGTTAACTTTCTGATTATAAAAAGAAGGAAAAGTAATTTTTTCCTGGGTAACAGTATTCATATATACTCAGTTAGAAGACTATATGTATCCCGATCATGGAAGAAAAGTCATTAATGATTTCCACTGTAAGCTCAAGCTTTCAGCATCTGATTTGGTAGTAAATTCATTCACTGGTCATAACAACTTAAAAAATAAATAAACCTGAATCCCTCCCCCCTTTAAAAAAAATTGTGATGACTTTCCTAAATCATATGCCAATTTACTTTTCTTTCAATTTCAAAACATACTCAATATTTGCAAGAGTAGGTGCTGAGGATACAAAGCTAGAATATTCAATCAAAAGGTATGGTCAGCAAAGAAATAAATTATACTATATGAAATGGTAAACACCAAGATTGAAGATTGCAATATATATCACTCAGTTACATCAAAATTTCAAATTTAAAAATGCTAGCGTATAATAAACCTGAAAAATATTTAAAGATGTCACATGTTCCTTTTCTAATTATTTTTATTTTTTACAAATATCAAACAGGGATCTTCTTTAATAAAGTAACCTATTCCTTCCTCTATTGATCACTGTAAATTTCAACCATAAACCAGTTCTTTCATTTACTATAATCGAGGTAACCCAGAAGTGGCAATAAAACTAACTCTGCACTGACATCTTAAAATACAAATTATGTAGTCCTCAAACTTCCCCTATGAATGCTTGAAATAAAAATGGTAATAACTTCCAATATTTTGACAGATTTCCAGCAAAAACCAGATTCATGTGTCTATTTATGCATACTGTATCAGCACTAAACAAAAAGTGCAAGTCATAAAATATCATTCATACTGTGATTCCATTTTTATAAATAAACAAAAAGCTACATAATATATATGCATTTGTATATCTGGGAAGAGAAAAAGGTATAGAAGGATGGGTATAATTAACATTGGGTTAGTGGTAGAAAAGAGAAGATACATTTTTTTCTTTATCAGTTTTGACCCACTACAAAGAACAATGTATTACTTTATAATTTTTTGAAGTTTATAATAAAATTTTTAAAAGGGAGAGGATGTAGGTAAAGGACAAAATTTTCTCTCAATTCATTGTGATTAGAATTGATATATTGTTTGTAGCAATCTGAAGTAATTTACCTAACTAGAAAAGATTTTTTTCTTTATAATTACGATATACTTGTAGAAAGTCTTATGCTTCTATAAATTTTCACACACTATTTTAACATGTTATGAGTAAAGAGAAATTGAAAGAAGTGAAACAGAGAGGTTATGTGAACTGCTGGAGGTCACACAGTATAATCATATTCTCCTAACCTCCTTGTGCTGTGCTACTCCTAAAGTAAATAGGCTGTGTATGTTAAAGTTAAATACATATGTTATGATTCTGTGGCAAATGGTAATGAGCATAGCCAAATATACCACTGTAGCAAAGACATTCTCCATCTTAACTCCTAATGCTTTGATGGGAGAAACAGAAAATAACAACCCTGTTGCCTCTGCTGCTAGCTCCCTCTCTGCAGTTACAGATAGTAGATCCTGAAAAAGTCATGAAATAACTACCAGGTACCTGGTAGGATTTCCTGCAATGAAGCAGAACCTATAGTGTCTTAAACTACAGTACAAAAAACAAACAAAACAAGAATACAATATTCAGTTATTCTGGTGGTTTCAGGAGAGCCTGACTTTTGGACTTTTGATAATGGGAAGTCAGGGTAAGAGGTGATTTAGTGCACTTGGAATATTTAGTTTTATTCTACAAAACTTTAATAAGCATATGTGCATAAAACTCAGGAAATGAATTTTATCTAGATTAAACATAAATCTGAGACTATTAGTAATATCATCAAAACTGCAGGGCATCTTTATCATCTATTTTCTTTTTTTTAAAGCTAACTGGCCACCATTTTCTCCTGAGACCACTATGTCTTAAAAAAGCAACAACAGATCTTTCTTTGGAAGAGAGGAGATGGAGGGAGCATAGAAAATGGGCCCAAGTTCATGCTGTCCGGATAACTGGGTAATATTTACTAATCATTCATTGAAGGAGCAATTTTTAATAAAATTTTAACTGACCAAAAACAAGTCAGAGAAATGGATCACTGACAATGGCAGTTTCCAACTGGAATGTGAGCCAGTCCCCAGATTTAAGACCTGTAAACTGCCTAAGAAATCATGACAGTAACAGGACATTAACATTTAATCCATATTAAAGGTATTTTAATTTGCACACATTCATCAGACACACTTGTTTGTTAAAAGGAAAGAGAGAAAGATTTATGAAATTGATCTTCCAAAAAGAAAAACTTCATGCTGTTTTATCTCATGATCACAGTTTGAGGAAAGTATCGGTTTTAATATGCACATTTACCCTAAACCTCAAATATATATTGGCTTAGGTGAGAAAAATAAATTAAAATGCTGGGAGGAGAGGGATCTATTATGCTGAAGTCCTTATATGAGGCAATAAATATTTTTCACCAGTGTTTAATAATAAATATATAGACTATATGAGTAATGTCAGTGCATTTTGAGATAACTATATTCTCAAACTCATTTGGACAAATGGCAAAAACGTTTTTTTCAGAACACAGTGGGAAAATATTAAAATAAAACATATTTAAAATGTAACAGATGAAAGACAAGTGATTTTTACAATAGGTTTATAACTTCTGTTCACATTTTTTAGTTCATGTTGTGTATGAACTGAATCCTCAAAAGTATGACAATACTACATAAACTATGTTTATTCTTGTATTAAAAAAAATATTAGTCTGTGAACTAAAATACAGCAGTTTTATTTGCAAGTTCTATACAAAATAGCCTAAAACAAAGAGAAAAGGGCTTTTATTAGAACCAGTAGTGTTACTGATGAGCACCTAATAGCTAGCAATGGGCCCGCCTACATTTCTGGCAAGCAACAACTATATTCTACAAACCACTGATGGATTAAACAAGCTATTAATGATAGTTGCTTTTCAACACTTAAAACGGTCAGACTGTGTTACCTGACCACAAGGACAAGTAGGTCATCACTCTCAAATGTTATACAATATAAGAAACATAAATGAGACCTCTGTGGGGAGAAAAACCCACAGGTATGGCTCCAGAGTTCTTTTGCTATTCAACTATTAATAGAAAGCAAATCCCACTTAAAGTTGTAAACACTTGTAACCCTTTTTACTAAAAGATTTATCATCACTTATTTAATTTTCCACCTAAGACTGAATAAGGTATTATTAGTCCTAGTGTCCAGCTTTAGCCCTGATAGATACAACTTAACATCTGGAATCAAACCCCTCTGTTACTCTTGCAGAGTTAGACGATGAATTTTTTGTTCTTGTATAAACCAGTAGGTGTCCATCTGTCTGGGCTTATGAACACCCAACCAATCATTCATAGGCTGCAAAATCATATTCAATGGGTACATGGGGGAAGCATCTCAATTTTCATCACATGCAGAAGACCTTATCTTCTATAAGACAGAACACATGTCTTTTAAGTCAATGCCTTTCAATGTACCTTTCTTCCTAATGGTTGCTGGACCAGCAGCATTAGCCTCACTTGGGAACTTGCTAAATGAAGAATCTCAAGTCCCACTCTGGACCCAGAGAATCAAAACCTGAGTTTAAACAATATCCCCAGGGGACTCATAAGCACGTTAAAGAGATTGAAGCAAAGACCTAAATTACCCACCCCACCCTACCTCCAATTATTCGACTTTTCAGAAAAATGTACAAGGGGAGCCTTAGAAACATCATACTGATCAGGATAATTCACTTCATTCCCTGCCAACGGAAGCATGGCACAGCAGTCCTTTCAAATTGAAAACAAACTCATGTTTGTTGTTTGAAAGAAAAAACTCACAAACTATTTTGGCCTAAAAAAGTGACAGTTTTTCATATAACTTCACTTAATATATTCTGATCTCAATCCTTCTTCCAAGAGGAGAGGATAGCATTATTTTTTATAGGTTGCTAATAAAACAATAGCTATATTATAATCAAATGACAAGGCTCTAGCTCCTGTATGTTTTTATAATTACAAAGATTAAAATGCACCAAATCCCAATTGACTGCATTAAAAACACTCTAAAAAGTAAATGTTTTAGTCCCCATTTAGTAGTTCAATAAGGGTTACTACTCACTATATTATCTAGAATTTTAAAACATAAGATCATAGAAAAATGTGAAGTCAGATTCCTTTGATGTAAAAGAGGGGAACTTAGAGTTAATCTTCTACACCTTTAGAGCATCATTAATAATTAAAAAAAAAAATAGTCAGGAGCAACATCACCACCTAATAACTACCCACCTCCATTCCTTCAACCCTTCTGTGTTACTGGGGTCCTATCTGAAGGTCTTTAATTTGTATATGATTCTTCCAAATAAAAAGTATTATTTAAGTTCATTATAAAATCTAAGCACAACATGCTAAGCAGTGTATTCACTCATTTTCTCTAAGTCTTTAAATAGATATGGGCACTGAGCTCTTTGAAATGTTTGTGTTTAATTCTGCTGACAATTCCTGTAGGATTCCCGCAGTAGAACTACTCAGGATTCAAGGTCTGCTCAACATTGATTTCCAACATTTTCCATTATGAGTTTCTCTTTGAGGTAAAAATGTTCATACAGCCCTCCCCATCCCTGAGAGTAGTCATAAATTTAGTACATAACTGGAAGCACAAACAAAAATTATCCCCAGAAAAACGATGTACAATGCTAAAATGCCAAAAGAACGAACACAGACCTACACTTTGGCTGTTACCACAGCACCAGCTAGAGGGAAGGGGCTTGAAAGTGAGTGGGACCAAAAGGGCAGTCTTGGGAAGTATTGCTCTGGGAGAAAATCAGATTAATATATGACAGCGACAAGAGGAAAGTAAGAAGAAACAAATGGCTAAACAGAAATAAGACATGCCAACCCCTTCATCCCTGCCACACCCACCATCATCCATTAAAGAAACCACATTTGCTTTACTGCAGAAGCAGGTACCCTTGAACTAGGAACCATGTCTACAAAATGTCTAGAACTTACAAAAGAAGGAAGGAAAGGAGGGAGAGAAATAAAATCACCTCCCCATAAAGCTACTGTAAGAAGTAGTAAACAGAAAATGCAAATCAAAACATTTCAAGAAATGAAAAATCTCCCCTCAAAATCAACCCAAAGCACAAGGCTTTTTTGGACAAATAACAATAAGAAAACCTAGCATCAGATCTTCAAAAAATAAGAACAGATATAGAAGAAAAATATTTCAGAAATGAAGAATAAATTAGAATGTGTCCAAGGAAGAATAAACTTGAATGAAAATTTAATAAGAAATATTAAATGAAAGCAGGCGAACTACTTCTCAGTTCTTTGAAAACAAAGTAAAGTAGTAAAAAGAGTCAAAGACAGAGAATGAAATAGAAGATGAACAAAGATTTTATATGTAATTATATAGAAATACATATATAACTGGAGTCTCTGAAGAAGAAAACAAAACAATGGAATGGAATTAAGATTTAATTCTATAATCCAAAAACAATTATTTCCAGAAATAAGAAAACTTAAGTCTACATATGAAAAAGCCCAGAAAAATTAGCCAGGAACATCCAACTTTGAGAATCATTCTAGTAAAATAAGAACAATGAAAAAAATGGCAATGCCTCAAGGCAAAAAAAAAAAATCAAATTATACATAAGGGTAAGAAAATAAGGCTAGTGCCACAAATATCAAGAGCAGAATAACGTTTTCCAGAAAGCCAAGGGGAAAAACTGTAAGCCAAGGATTTTATGTCCAGTCAAGCTGTTGCAATCATGTAGCAAAACTATAGAAAAATAGTAATGTTCTAGATTTCAAGGAATACTGTACACAGCAGGCTGTCCTGAGGAATATACTAGTGGGTGAGTTGTACACAAACAGGAGATGATTGGGGAAATATTAGTAAACAAGTTGATGGTAAATATTTAATATAGTTCATTTTAAAGGTGATTCTAAAAAAGGGTGACAGCATGGATAGAATAATAGTATGTAAACATCATATATTCCAACAGAGTAGCAAGAATACAACAAGAAACGGGAGGAAAAGGGGGAAAGCAAAGTACAGTAACAGCACTGGCTATCACAAAGGTTGACAGCTGGGAACTAAGGGATGCCATTTAAAAGATTAAGTAGGAATGAGGGGGAAGAAAGCATTATGCAGTATAAAAGATATAAATATAAAGGTAACCACTAGAACAAAAATGCAAGCCTCCCTAAATTTCATAATAATAATAGCTCTTCAGAGACAATTCTCCATAGGTTCTGCACATCTAGTATCAGCCAATAGCCTTTCTTAAGAACTATCTTTTCAAGGGGCGCCTGGGTGGCTCAGATGGTTCAGCATCTGCCTTCGGCTCAGGTCATGATCCCGGGGTCCTGGGATTGAGCCCTCCGTCGGGCTCCCTGCTCAGCTGGGAGCCTGCTTCTCCCTCTCCCTCTACCATTCCCTCCACTTGTGCTCTCTGGCTCTATCTCTCTGTCAAATAAATAAATAAAATCTTAAAAAAAAAAAAAGAACTATCTTTTCAAATATAACAAACAGTCTTGGAAGATAAAGAATTGCCCCCTGGACCAGAAGACAGTTTTGTTACCAAATTAGGATACTAAAGATAGTATCTTTCTCTTAGGGAAAGTTTGGGCTAATTTTCTGAAGTTCCTTAAAGAACAGAGTCCCTCAGCTATGACACAAACCCACTGGGTATGCAGCATCACCACATGGAACCTGCAGGTCACAGGGAATCTATGTAACTATGTAGTGCCACCTTTGGTGCTGTTAGTAATAAAGAGCTTTGTTTCTGACCCAGAAATCTCATGTCTCCTGCCAGCATCTATTAAAGTATGGGCAGGCATACAAATAGGCTAAAATCTCAGACCCTTAATAAAGAAGACACAGACAAAGACAGAAAGAAACACAGTAAATATAGCGATACAGTAATTAGGGAGTGATTTCCAGGAGAGGAAAAAGCAAAGTACAAAAAAGTATTTATAATATGCTATATTTTATAAGATAGAGGAAATAGGAATAACACACATGTATACATATATATATATATATATACTTAATTATACAAGAAGATGCACAGGAAGCATAAATCCAGAAGTTGAGAAAATTGGCTACCTACAAACGATAGAGGAGAACAAGCTAGAAAGGAAGTGAATGACGCCCTTCTGAGAGATGTACTATGTATAATATTTTGGCTTTGTATAATATTTTGACTTTTGGAAGCATGTTAACATATAGATATCCAAACATATAATTAAATCAACAAGAATGGGGACAAGGGCACCTAAAACTGAATACAAAAAGAAACATGCATGCAATCATATTTCAAATGAATTAGCTAACTACAATCAAGGGGGAAAAGAACTCCTGAATAAATTTGAAATAAACTTTAATAAACCCCCCTGAAATAAATCTTGAACTTTTTGTTAACTTTTACTTTTCATAAGGTATGGTTGTAGCAATTGTGAAACTATTTTACATGTATTATATAATTAAGCAAATGGGTAAATGTATTGGTGTTGTTAGGAGTCACAGTCCTCACTTTGAATGAAGGAAAATACAAATGTGAAATGGGGAACAACAAGGAAGAATTCTGTGGTTTGGATTGGAAGCTGGAGGTCTTAGTACAACTCATAATTTCTTAAAAATACCTAACTATCTAAGTATCTAAGTCTTAAGTATCTACCTACCTACCTACCCACCCACCCACCTATTTATCTAATCTAGGACTGAAAAGTCCTAGAAGTAATGAAATCCCAGAGACAGTGGACATATCACATGTCCAGACCTTGATTCATAAATACCATTTTCCTCTAAAATTAAATGAAATGATTTGAAGAAATAGCTGATTCCATGAGTAGGACAGGGAAGGTTTCAAATGAGCCTGGAACATCTTGTTGTGCCAGAAAATAAGGAGGTGCTTTAAGAAAAGATGGGGTATGTAGAAACAAGCCAAAAGCCATCTTGCAAGGATACTCCCTGGACAAATCTTGGACAATTTGAGTTTCAAAATAAGTAAGAAAAGTAAAGGATCCATGAGTCTTTGCTTACAATAAATAGATAAAACAAGAATAAGGGTGGGCTCTTCTTTAAAATAGAACGCTGGCTACTAAATCTGGGAGGGAGTGGTAGAGTTGGAAAATCTCCATTTACAATCAGGCAAGAATCACCAATGGATGATGGAGCATCAACCTTCAAAGACCCCGTTTAGAACTTTCAACAGACAAAGGCTTTATGGGTAAGAGACAAGTCTGTGAAAAGAAAAATAAAATAGCATTGGGCAGTATAGTAAAAATTTAAGCTAAGAATGGCAAGTTGGACATAGAAAAAAAGAAATGATAGAACAAAGGCCGAATCAAGAGTTTGAGACATTGTGACAAATAAATGAGATCAGCCCTTGGAGAGGTTCCACGGGAATACGGTCCGCTTACCCCACCCTTTTTGCTATCCATGCCTGCTTTTTCCTTTCTAAGGGTTACAGATAACTATATACCAAGAAGAGCCCATAAACAGAATGCAAAGGCAGTATATACAACTATGCTATGTATGTGTCCTTGTGGCAAGTATAACATGCTGCATATGTCATTTTTCTTAGCTTATTTATTTTTATTTTTTTACTTTTAGAAGATTCTACTTTTAATCAATCTCTACACCCAAAGTGGGGTTTGAACCTACAACCCCAAGATCAAGAGTCACATGCTCCAGCAACTGAGCCAGCCAGATGCTCCCTTCTTAGCTTATTTAAATTTATACTTGCTTTTACCCTCTCTTAGAACAATGTTAATTCTCTATGATAATTCAAGTAAATTTGAAAAAAACAAAGACTGAAGGTTAATAAAAAGAAATTAATTCCACATGTGTGGGATGTTCTTAATTTTACACCATATATTTTTAAAGATCAATCTTTTAGAAACTATAATTCTAATTGTATTTAGCTACACAGCCAATTCAAAGAAAGGCTGGATGTGCTAGAAGGCAAGGGTTCTAAGCATCTGCTCAGCTGGAAACTGGAGAGACACAATCCTAAGGAGCCCACAGCTGTTAGACAGACAGGTTTCATTAATGCTCAAACAATAAATTCTTGAGTTCACTTCCCTCTAGGCAGTTGTGAAGACTATCACTGACTTTACTGGACAGTAGTGCACAAGGCAGTATGATCTGTATATAAGTATATATGTAGGATATTATGTTATATATTCATATATTCATGTTATTGCAAATAGTTCACAGTGTGTCAATTTTACAATGTCAACCTATAGAGTCTTTTGAACAACCTAGATAAAATGCATTAAAATCATCCACTTCCCACTACCTGTTGTACTGATCCTAGCTCTCTCATCCCTAAAATGCATTATCTTTGAAATATATTTGATGATGTATATGACCCAGATAAAAATGAAATATAACTTAGGGTCAAGAATAGAAAAGAATAATTAACAATTACTCTTGACTTTAATAAGTAGCTATGCTTGATCAAAGGTTTCAAATAGTTTTAGTTGGAAAATCTTCTTCAACTAAACTCTTATTTTAAAAATTTATAAAATAACTAAAAGTGGAACTACTCCGATTTAAGTGGGTAGTGACAGTCTGGAGTGCCACCTGCTTTGGGGAGCCTTCCTGGCAGCCCAAAGCAGTTAGGAAACCAGTGCTGAATAAGATTGTAAGTAGAGTATAAACGTATTAAAAAGTCACTGTAAATGAGTTCATACTAGTAAATATTAAAAATGTAAATTTTAAACTAAAAAAATTTGATTCATTATTATTTACTGAGGAATATGAAACAAGTGAAAATGAAGTCTTTTTAATAAATAATAATTTACAAGGTAAGTATAAAAGACAGCTCATTTTGGCACAATGGTAGCTGTTCTTCCTTATTATAAGCCCTCAACTGATACTGGAATTTGATGTTTTAGATTAACATTTTTATTCTAATGTCCATATGTCCTAAATATATTATGCCACTAAGAAGTGACAAACAGGGATTCAGGAAATAATTTCTAATAATGAGAATAACAATGTTATTCATTTACTTCTAATCTAGATGAATATATAGTTCAAATATTCTAACTAGGTTGTTATATATTGCTTTTAATAATTAATTTGTATTTTTTAGGATCATTTTTTAAAAGTCTGGGTTTCCTCAGTTTCCTTTAGTTATTGTAAGGAAAACCAAAAATCCCTTCTAACTCTAAAACTACTGTAAGTCAAAGTGAAGCTGCCTCTTGCTACTTTTTGCTTCTGTGGGAGCAAACAAAAGCACATTAATAGTTAACAAAGCTACAATATGATATACGAATGAAGTCTTGCATTACAAAAGTACTTAGATTGTATTTACAAAAGAATCTCTATCATTAATTATTCAACATTTGGATCTGACCAGAAACCAGACCATGACTTTATAATGCTCTGTTTAAATGAACTACTTAATGTTGTAATGAACACTCAAGGCAGGAAGCTAAATGAATTTTGGACCTGGGATAACAAACACTTTTTCTAATATCTTGATCAATGGACAGATTTTAATGTTAAGTCAGTTTGAATTTCATTTGTACTTGAAAAATGTTTACTTAAACCAAAAATTTTGCATCTCAATTATTTTATATTCTAAAACTGAATGTAGTTTAAACCAATGCATTATTCATAAAGCAAAGACATCAGGAAAAACAAAGCTGTGCCCTTCTTTCAAAGCCGTTAAATTGCTAAAACATACCATATTTATGCATGCAATATTTGATTGTGTTTTTCTTAAAACACAAGCTTGTTTTTGTCAAATCAAGATATGCCAAAAATTCTACACCAAACATTTTTGTTTATAATTAAAGCAATCATCAATCCAAGGATTGTCATCCATTTTATTTCATCTCTACATCAAAAAAAAAAGTAATTTAAAAAAAATTTTAAATTCCCTTGAAATGATAAGATAAATGAAAATGTAAGTGCCTTCACATAACAACAGTAAGCTGACCCTTTGGGAAATGGTTGACTTTCTCAATACAAGGTATTCAAAGCTCATTCAAAAGTGTTCATTTAGAATGCAGATATCAAAGATGATGCAAATGTTCAAGAGAAAATTAGAACTTACCAGATGTTCTAATCCAGCTTTGATGTTTCCAGATTCCCTAAAATAGATGAATAAAAGTTCTAAATAGTTGCTAAACAGTTGTCTATGATAATTTACATTTACCTCAAATGCATTTTATAAATCCTTATGATTTTTTCATATCATCTTCACTTAATGTTCACAAGAACACTGTTTTTAAGGACAAAACAATTTCCACCCAAAGGAAACAGATAATTTATTTACATCTAATAATATTACCACTAAAACTGGGATTCCACTAACAGATTGTTTCAGATTTTTCAAAGTCAGCAGAGAACAAAAGGAAGTCAAGTGTACTCTTATTTTACTATTCACACAATATCTATTTATTTCACATTAGCTTTTTCATTAGAGTTTATGTTTTCTCCAACATTTATTACAAAAATGTTCATACAGATTCTATCTACCATCTAGATTCTACTATTGACATTTTACTATATTTGCTTTATCAAATATCCATCGATGCACCAATGATTGCAATTTATATAAAAAATATATACATAAAGAATATCTTTGTGACTATATATCCAAGTAACTACATCTTAACAAATTTTTCCTCGACATTAATTTTATTAACTTAGTGCACACTATAAATCAGGACCTAAGATTGTTGTAGTATTAAAAAACAAAATATCTCCAATGAAGACACAAACATCAAATATCATGATATATTTTAAGTACTTAATTCTTGCCTTTCACTGTAAAAAAAAGACTGCTGATGGAACTAAAAATACAAATAACCATGTCAGTAGCAAAGATAATTTAAATATACATTTGGCAAAATGTGGCAAATAGTTTATTTTTCCCCTAATTTTGGTTCTTATTAATTTAGTAGTGACAAATGGACTTAAAATTTCCTCACTCAGGCCAAGTAGTATTTTAATTTCATCATAAATACCAAGCCTTGTATTTTTAACATGAAAGTATACTTCTACCACATTGCAGAGAATAATTATGAAACATCAAAGAACAGTATTGCATTCATGATATTTAATCTTTCCCTCACACCTCTTTCTTTCTCTAAAGGAGCCCCAAGTTCACTTTTCTTCTATTTCTGTCTCCAATTTTCACTGCCAAAAATATACTTCTGTTTCCTTTGTCTTGCTACACAATCTTTCCAAATCTCCCTATCGTTCTCCCCTTCAGATGTGCTGCCTGAAAACCACATTTCCAACTTTTGCTCTCACTGCCCAGTCTGGCATACTGGGAATAAATTCCAACATCTACTGATCAGCACTCATCTTTAGCCATTCTCTTCTCTACTTTCTGCTCTAGCAATCTTAGCAATACTATATATTCAACACTTGAAAATTTAAGGATTTCTGAAACTCATTCTCTGGATGCAGTCTTAATGACAAACGACAGGAATAAATTGTAACAAGGAATTAGAAAGGCTAATGGGTACATAAATAATTTTTAATTTACTACAAATTTAATGCATTTCCTGGAGCTAGAAGTCAAATAAATCTTTAAGTTTTCACAAGGACCTTCTCATATAGTCACCACGTAATTTAAAATTTAAACAAAAAAAATGCATAGAGTGAAACATCAGACAGTGCAATGCATGTGTATGTGCATTACAGTACAATTGAGTTTTCCTCCCATCCCTGACTCCCTGTTCTCAACCAGATATTAGCTCTTTGTTTGTCCTTCTAAAGATACTCTGTGTGTGTGTGGGTGTGTATGCATGCATGTCTTTCTCCTGTTTTTTTTTTTAAAACCCGAACAGAAGCATACTACATTCACTGTTTTGTCCCTTCTTTTGGCAATCTAACTCAAAAGTTTGCACTATATAATACGAATCTACATCTTTCCCCCGCCATGGCTACACTGTCACACACAATGATTCTTACTAGAAAATAATACTGCAATATAAAAGAACAAAAATGTTCAGATTCAAAGTACAAGTCCATAATTTGAGACCACTAGAATTAGACATGCTTCATCAGAATAGTTTGGATTTTAGAAAGGTAGTAAGACATATACTATGCTGTATGTCATGTAACATTGGCAACAAGGTTTGAAGCAGCATCTCATCATTATACACAACAATAATTCTGAAAGCAACATGAATGTCCACACAAAATGGAATAAACAAAGACTATGAATAACTTCATTTCAGGGTTAGTTTTGCTATTGATTGAGTTTGCCACAAACTTAGGGAAAATCCCCCAGTTTTTTCAGCTATTTGTATTTTGGAATCAAGGATAACAATCTGTTTTTTAAAAAAAATGGGCTGGTTGGACTATTGCTTTGTTATATTTTCAAGTGATTCTTTAAATTAAATGATATTTAGGAAATAGGCATTTTGAACGGTATGCAGGAAAGAAAACTAGACATCGCCCTTGACACAGGCCCTTTCCTCCACCACCAAATGTAAACAAATGTATTCAACCACAGAGTCTTGGGACCTAACATCCGTGATTATCATTTAGAATTAGCCACTTCTTTCTGTCTTCACAGCTACTACTTTAGGTCATCATCTTTTCTCTCCCAGGCTACTACAAAGCCTCCTAATGGGTCCCAATGGCTCTTGCCTTGCCCCATGTTAACGCATTCTCTATAATACAGAAAGATCTTCCTACAATATACACCTGATCATGTCATTTCCTTTTTAAAATACACAATATCCTACTACACTCCATTTTATTCATTCCCTGTTATCTTGCCAAAGCTACAGTGCCAAAAATGTGCCAGCAATAGCCATAAGAAATTAACCTGGCTTCCCTCACTACTGAACCACTCACTCTCTACCTGAAATGCTCCTTTTCTCCCAGCCTCCTCTAGTCTTTCCTCACCTAGCTTACAAACAAAATCAAAACACAACAAAAACAAAATATCCTTCAGGACTCAACCCATACGGGGAAGGAAACCTCCTCCCTTCCTCACAAATGAACTAATCAACTCTTCCCATGTGTTCTCATCACATAATTTATCATGCTGTATTATAAATACCTAATTACTTTCCCAATGACCCCACTAAAATGAAAATTCCTTGAGAACATGGATTATATCTTTAAAATTTTTATATCCCAACACCCAATATAGTGCCTGCATCAGAGTATGTATTCAACTAATAAGGATCTATCTAAACATGAAAACAAGGTGGGATGGAGAATCAGTAGTAACCAGTTCAGGTCTCTGAGTGGTCCTCCCCAGGCCCACTCTCTCTCCAGACCACACGAAGAGCAAGGCAACTCCAACAGCAAGTGGTTGTTTGGGAGGGTAGTACTGGGGGTTGTGTGTACGTGTGTGGTGTGTGGAGTATGAGGACACAGTGGAAAACGTGGCTGATTCAGGCCAGAGTCCAATACTAGAGGCTTTGCACTATAGTTTTTAAATTGTCCCAGGCAAGCACAAGCCAGATCCTAGACTTTTACCTCTCTCCTTAGATTAAAGTTACTAGCCAAGGCAGCTGAATGTTGCAAATAAATAAAAGAGAAGTCCATAGGAAGACCTCTGAGGTGAATAAGCACAGGAATAAAAAACAACAGATGGAGCAACCTCATCCAGAGGAAAGAAAACAGATTGAGCAAGAACATACTATAAGCATAACATCTTTAAAGATAAAAGATTTTTAGAAATTTAATACAAAAAAAACACAGTTATGAAGAGGAATTAATATGAGATAGCAGGTATTAAAAATACAGTAGATTGAAATAAAGAACTCAGAGCCTGAATTGAAAGCACAATAGCTACAGACTGAGAATAAATTGGTGAGCTGGAACACTGGGTGGAACTCTCCCAGAAGGCATAGGAAAGGGATGAAAAGACAGAACAAATAAGAGATGAAGTTAAGGAGAGGAATAGAAGTGTGAACATCTAATAATGGGAACCCTAAAAGGAAAACAAAGACAAAAGAGAATAAATATCTGAAGAAATAATAACAAAAAATTCCCAGATACAGAATTATTCAAATCTTAGACTGAAAGGGTACACAGAGTAGTGAACAGGTTAAGTGAAAATCCACAGCAAAGCATAATATAAGGATTATTAAGAGTGTTACAGATCAAGAACAAAGGCTAAAAGCTTCCAGAATGAACAAGCATACCCCTCCATACAGGAAGAATAACACTGATATGAAACTTCTCAACATTAATGCTAGAGTATAAGATATGTAGCATGAACTTCCAAGATAAAGTGTTAAAGGAAAAGGACTGTGAACCTAGAATTTATATATAGCTAATAAATTTTTAAAGAGAAGGAAAAATAAATTCTCAGCATATAGGGTTGCAGGAATTTCACCACAGAAAGACATTATTTGAAAGAAGTTCTGAGGAATGCAATGCAATGAGAAGAGAAATAAATTCAGGACCAGATAAAGCGAGTAAGGTTGACTTAGAACGTAATTATTATAATCTAAACAATTAGTAACTAAAAAGAAAACTAAAGAAATTTCACCCACTGTGATGTAGAATAAAAATGCCAGAGGAGATTCTCAGGTTGGGTAAGAAACAAAATCCAGTAATGAGTCATTTACAAAGAGATACATTAAACAAAAGGATTCAGAAAAATTTACAAAAAAGGGATAGTAAAAGATATAACCGGGCAAACTTGAACCAAAAGAAAACTGGGGTGGTAAGTTTAATGACAAAATATATTTAAGCCACTCTCCCATCCAAAGAACATATATACGTACACATTTTTTCAGAGAGAGAGATATATATAAAGTGATATTCTTTTCTAGCGTAAGAAACAATAGATCAAGAAATTTTTATGTATATCCAGGTTTGCATATTCCTAAAATGTAATATGTATCATAGTTTGGGACACCAAAGTTTCAGCAAGTTTTTCATGAAAATCAGTTTTCTTTAGTTTTACTTTGGGCAGAAAGGCAAGGAAGAGGGGCCCTCTCAAAACAACACAAATAAAGCATCAGGAGTACATAAACACTACACAAGACAGCCTGATACACAACCCTGGGTTCTAGAGGCAGAATACCTAAACTCAAATTTAAGCTGTACTACAAAATAGCTGCACGAGCTTGTTAATAACCCAACTTCTCTGAGCTAAGACTGTCCACCAATGATGTGAAAAAAGAAAATAATGTATATGAAGGAATACTATAAATACAACAAACTGTAATGTGCTATAGAAATCTGTCATTATAATAGATATTTAAATACGAAAGTCTTAAAGTGGCTATTTTTTTAAATAGAGAGGCAAGATCCAAGACACTGACAGAGGGATCTTGCAACAAATGGTATAAAGCCTGTCCTCTTTAGTGGTCTGTCTCTTGGGTTGTCCCTGTCATGACTTCATCAATATTTGTGCAACTCCTTTTGCCCTGTGCTGAAAGCAGACTTAATTCAATTATAGGTCTCAAAACTGATAAAATTGTCTTGAAGTGGAAAATGGGAAGAAATTATTGGCAAATGAATAAAGATTTGTATCGAACTAACACAGAGGAGTACAGCAGGTCTTTTTTTAATCATTCCCTGTCTTAAATCTTCTGGGAACCATGAGTTTCCCTTCCCCTCATGCAGCACATCGATTTCTGAATTAGACTGCAATATTAAATAATTAATATACTTGCCATGATTGATGTTTTGCATTAGTTGAATATTAGGTTATCAATCAAAATCCACTTGGTTTAATGTAATAATATTGAAAAAGTGTCATGGGCTGTTCATCCAATTTGTAGTTGAGGCAGCACAGATAGTAATGCTGGCATTACACGAGGCTCTAAAGCAGGAAATGCAGTGGCTCAACATGTTATGAGGCAGACATTTTGAAACTAACTGGGACAAGGCTGAGGTTGTCCTAAATAAACCCTGTGGCACCTGTCAGTTTCAATGTTAGGTCTCTTTCCAGGAGAAAGATGGCATGCAACAATCATAACATGGCAGGCAAGAAAAATTTTAAAAAGGATACTATTTTAACTTTGTGGCAAACATTTCATTATTTTGCCAAAGGAAGCATGTTCTAAATCCAGAAACTGTTGCTATGATAAAGCTTATATCCCCCGCTTAGGAAATTTCCAAACAAATACACTAAGATTTTTCAGAACTAGTCTTACTAGGAAGAGATCCACTTTTTTTGTTTGTTTGTTTTTCGTATGGGAACAATATTATACCAAACTGATCATTCAGGTTTTATAATGGTCTAAGGGAATCAGGTCAAGGAGTCACAATTAACAATAGTATTTATTTTTTAAAAACTCTATTCCTTCTGATGAAGGCATTCTCCTTCGTTCTCAGTATTTTGCATGTATACTTGAAAAATATGAACTTAATTTTTTTTAAAGAGCAAGCCAAAATCCAGTGGGTATTTAGTTATAAAATACTCGGAAACTATAATGAAGGTAACTAACTAAAGTAGCATTAAAGTATCATTTCATTGACCAAATCTTTAAGAAATAAAAGATTAAATATATTTATAATTCGTAATGCATATGTATTATCCCATATAAAACGTGCACACACATAGACATTATGCAAAACAGGGTAACTCCTAAATAAAAAATTTACAGTTTTTTTTGATCATGAACTAAGTATATTATTCACTTTTAAAAGTTTACTATGCTTCAGTTTCCTATAGCCATAAGAGATTCTTATCAAAATTAATTTATCATCTCTTTCATAAAGCAAAAATCTACGTGAGTTTGTTTTTTACATAATGGCAGACAAGGTTTTTTAAAGCCTGAGTTATAAATTATAAAAGTATCTATACCTCCCATCTCAAATAATCATTGATAAACTTTTACATGTATATGTTACGTACTATATGTTATTAATGAAAAATTTGGTAATATATAAATAAGAAGAACATGGATTCAAATTCCAACTCTACTACTTACTAAATAACTTTGTCAAGTTATAGATCTTCTCTAATTTTTCCATTCTTAAATTCAAATAAAGGATTAAAAAGATAATCAGCATATGTATGTATATATACATATATACACAGAAGTCACTCAGTAAATACTGATTCAATATGACAGACTAATCATGAACCAATTAACTGCACTCCACTTTCAAAACCAAGAAATATCTTTATAGATGTTAGCTTTTTAAGTCACCTTAAAATTGGTTTCAACGGTAGTACCTATTCATGAAAGTCAGTCTACTTTTCACATAACAGACACATATAAAAGGCTTAGCCCAATGGCTAGTAACCAATAAAAATACCATGTATATCCTGGCATAAGCACATTCTAATATCCTGATAGCTTTGAAAGGAGCAGAATGATAACATGTGTTGAAAAAGTAAGCAAAAATAATTTCTCAATTATCTGATGCTTTTTACATTTCATTCCCAATAAGAAACAAACAGATGGGGTGCCTGGGCAGTTCAGTCGTTTAAGTGTCCAACTCTTGATTTCTGCTCATGCGATGATTTCAGGGTCCTGAGTTCAAGGCCCCGTGTAGGGCTCCGACTGGGCATGAAGCCTGCTTAAGATTCTCTCCCTCTGCCCCTCCCCCTCTCTCAAAACCAACCAAACAAACCAAAGAAACATACAGAATATCAGCTCTAAGTTCCAAAAAGATCTTTCCAGAATTCTCAATTTCAACGTACCAGGTTTGGTTAGAATTCTCAACATTTTTCTCCTGACTGGAGACTATCTTGCAAATCACTGGCTCTAAAGATATATTCTTATGTTACCACAATTCAGAATGATAGTTTTCAGATATTTGTATTTTACAAGTAGGTTTTTTATCTGACTGATTATTATTTGCAATAAATTCTGCTTTAGAACTTACAAATCATTTTCACAAACAAATGTGGCATGGTTACTGAATTTTACATGTACTATTCTCTTTAGTTAGTTTGTGAGTCTTAGTTTATGAGTGATGGACATTAAGGAGGGCATGTGATATAATGAACACTGGGTATTATAGAAGACTGATGAATCACAGACCTGTACCTCTGAAACCAATAATACATTATATGCTAATTAACTGAATTTAAATTAAAAAACAAACAAACAAACTCCAGGACTGCAAGGGGAAAAATAAAGAGTCTCGTTAGTTTTACAAATATTAGTGAGCATTCACTAACCATATTAAACAGCTAAGGACATATAATACACACTGAGCTTACTGCGATGAGAAGCTGAACACTTAAGTTGGTATACATCAATTAAGCCATTTACAGTCATTCAGGTAAACAGGTTCTGAAGTTAACGGAAATGGTTGACAAAGGAAAGAAAAGAGATTTCAATATTTTTGCAGTTGTGTTCTAGATAACAGTTTCAGAAGAAGACAGAGTGAGAAAATTCATCACCAACAGATCTGCTCTAAAGAACAGCTAAAGCAATGCCTCAGATACAAAGGAAATTATACCAGAAAGAGACCTGGAACATCAAGAATGAAAAACAAGAGAAATTTATTTACTGAGCACCCTTATACCTATCTCCACAATAAATTCTGAGTAGATAACAGAACAGTAACAGTCACATAACCAAACATCATTAACAAAGAGTACAAGTATTAAGATATGATATCTATGCCTTAGATATTTAAAACAGTGTTGTCAAACCAAGACTATTAAATGAAATAGTTAATGTCCATGCCAGGCAGGGAAAATGCATGTGAACATGCTACCTATTTGCTATTTCTCACACGCAGGATTAACATTCATAATCAATAACAACCCTCTTTCCCACTGAGGCCAGACACAGCTCAAGGATCTTTCTCAACACTATACTCTAAGGAGTAATTGCCAATTGTCTTGAGTTAACAAGTGAGATGCAACCCATTAACCACCACTCCCTTCAATGCATGTTCTTGACCCACCTCAAGTTCAGAAAAAGGAGAAACTGCCATATGTGTTAGAGTGGTTGGGAAATATTTCAAAGAGGTGGGTAATTTTAGCTGGATCCTGGAGGAATGATTGCATTTGAGCAGACTAAGTAAGTAGAAAAGAAGAGGCAGGAAGAGTGAGCCCACATAACCTGGTAGAGGTCAAGTAAGGTGAGTCATCTGCCCAGAATAGGTACATGAAAAGTCTTTAATTTTATTTATTTTTTTAAAGATGTTATTTATTTTTGCAAAAGAGAGTGAGCACGAGAGAGCACGAGAAGCACAAATGGGGGTGAGGGACAAAGGGAGAAACAGACTCCCCACTGATCAGGGAGCCGAATGTGGGACTTGATCCCAGGACCTTGCCATCATGACCTGAGCCAAAGGCAGATGCTTAACTGACTGGGCCACCCCGGCACCCTGACCTGTTAAGTCTTTAATTTTAAATAATTGTTATTTTGTAAGTTTTCAGGGCCATCATGTACAATTGTGCATGTTGTTCATTATAGAGAAAAAAAGGAAAAAAAACCCTAATGGGCAGTGGCAGCTAAAAGCTCTATGCATCCAAGCAGTGAAACCTAGTGTGGTACTGCATCCACAGGAAGAAGGGACATCTTTTCCTAATATGCACAAACGTATCATATGGGCTAGCAGCAGCCCTGCAAAAAAATAAATGCTTACTGTAGAAAAATTCAAAATCACATCTGGTTCTAATAAAGAAGAAAATAAAGATCACCCAAAATTCCATCAGCCAACATAATATCTCAACATGTTTTATTTTTTTCTTCATTCTTATGAATATACACAAATACACTTACTTTTTTCTTACAAAAATGGGATGATCATTGACTTCTGCTATGTAGCTTCAATTACTTCACTACTTAATTATGTATTATAAGCAGCTTCTCAGGTGCTAATAAATTTATATATAATATTTTTACTGTTTACCTACTATTCTTTTTTTTTAATTTTTTATTGTTATGTTAATCACCATATATTACATCATTAGTTTTTGATGTAGTGTTCCATGATTCATTGTTTGTTCATAACACCCAGTGCTCCATGCAGAATGTGCCCTCTTTAATACCCATCACCTGGCTAACCCATCCCCCTACCCTCCTCCCCTGTTTACCTACTATTCTGCTCATAGATGTATAAGTTAACTTCTCCATTATTGTTGGACATTTGGTTTGTTTCAGATTTCTAACTCTAAATAAAACTGGGGTGTAAAAATACAATAACATAATTAGATTTAAAAATCACTTATGAATTTTATGTAATGTTAATTTCACTTGGAGGAATGGGGTTAAATAATTTTTAAAAGGGGAAATAAATCAGTGCATTTCACCTCTAGTACTTAAATAATTTAAACTTATATATTTATTATATTTATATAAACATAAGTTGTATTTACATATATTTATATATAAATATTTATATAATATATTATATAAATATAAACTGTATTTAAACAATTTAAAGTTTAAAGTTTCATTATCATTATATTTTAAATTTCAATACAATTAAAAATAAACTTCTGCTTTCAAGAAAGTCCATTATTATAACATTGTATCCCAACAACTTCATAAAAGCAGTATCTATCTATAATCCCAAATAAAAAGTAACAAATACATATAAATTTCTATGAATGTCTTCAGCTGAGAGAAAATGCAACATGAGTATATTTTTCCTGAGAAAAGCAAATTTTCAATAATTAGAAACTGATTATTCAATTCTTCAAGTATTAACATCTTTTGATGCTTTTTGTCTTCCTTGTGATGGTCTCCTATGTAACTACACTGATACTCTAGCAGGAAACAAAAAACTAAAGTGTGACTCTAAGCAGGTAAATACCTAATAGTGCTAGGAAATAAAACTCCTAAAATCCTTTCTTTGTTTAATGAATAAAAATAAACAACTCAGTCTAGAATTCAAGATTCTTGCTCAAATCAAACGATTTGGCATTTCCTAAAGACCTCTTTGCCCTTCCCAGCACTTAAATCTTTGATCACATTATTTGCCTACGTAAACTGACCTCCTCATAAATTCTACCTCTGAGGAAATGAAACAGTATATGCCAAGCACTGTAGAAAGTGCTTTACATGAATTAGCTCATGTAATCCTTATAACTTAACTACAAAACTTAAATGAGATCACTGAGGCTGAGAGAATTTAGGCAGATCACACAGTACACCCTCCCTGCTAGTAAAAGGTAGATTTTTTTTTTTTAAATATTTTATTTATTTATTTGACAGAGAGAGAGAGACAGCAAGAGCAGAACATAAGCAGGGGGAGTGGGAGAGGGAGAAGCAGGCTTTCCGCGGAGCGGGGAGCCTGATGCTTGGCTTGATCCCAGGACCCTGGGATCATGACCTGAGCCTAAGGCAGATGCTTAAGGACTGAGCCACCCAGGCGCCCCTAAAAGGTAGATCTGAAACCAAGCAGCCAGAGTTCATTGCCCAAGTTTTAATCAAGAGAGAATTTATTACTGTCAATCTCTAAACAATGAAACAAGATTCTACAATATTCTCCTACTCCTTAATTGGCACCATGATTGGAAAGGAGGCTGCAAAGGGGTGAGGACTTAAGTAAAATGAACACTGACCCTTAATGATTGGCTAGTATTTGCCAGGTGCCGAGCCTTTTCATCTATTTATAATCACATTAAATTCTCATGATATTCACAAAAAGAAAAATATTAGAGCGCCCAGATCAGCAAGATAAAACTAAATGCCATTTTTCACCTAGCAAACACAGATTAAAATGAATGATAATGTTTCCAGTGTTGGCAATGGTGTGTGGAATCAGGTACCCTTATATCCTACTGATGAGAGCAGAAAATAATACAAGTTTTCCAAAGGGCAATGGGAGAATGTTCAAATTCTTAATAATACACATAAAGTCTTTGACCTAATGGTTCTACTTCTCTGGGTTTATCTCAGCGATACATTCAAAAGATATTAATCAGTCTGTTGTATTTAATACAAAACAAAAAAATTGGGGAAAACTCAATGCCCAATAATGGCAAACTATGAAATAAAATATGATAATATCCACAGAACAGAAAAACATATAGCAATTAAAATTATGATGTAGTTGTATACGTCCATGAAAATGTTCTTATGGCATATTAAATTTTAAAAAAGAACATATTACAGAATTATATGTCAGAGTTGCTAAAAAAAAGTTATATACATACATTTGTACAGTGTCAGTACATTTGTGTATATATCTGTGTATAACTGGAAAGTTATAAACCAAAATGTCAACAGTAGTCAACAGTGGGATTCTGAGTGATGTTTATGTTCATTCTAATTCTCTTACATGTCTTCTAAACTTTCCTCCATGAAAACACATTACTGTCAGTCCAATTAAAAAAATAAGTATTTAAAAAAAATCCCTACAGCTACTCTGAGGTGTATTATCCTCATTTTGTAAATAAGGGCTCTGCAGCTTAGGGCAAGAAAGTAACTTGCTAAAATGGCCAAAACTGCTCTATCTGAATCCAAACCTCACACTTTTTTTTTTTTTAACAATGGAAACACTACCTGCTGTTTTAGATAAAATAAGGCTAGATCTATATTTGGCCCACACTTTTCCTGTTCTATACACGCTTGTAAAACTTTCTCATAAATTACCTTTGTACACGCCTATTAACCTTCAGTGTTCTCTTTAAAGATTCAAGTCTACGATTTTGTTAATTTTTATACCAACTACAGTGTTTAATAATAATAGAATCTTCCTAAATTCAGTACATGATTATATAAGATACAGACGAATTCAATTTAAAGTCAGAGAATGTGAAACTGGAACAGAGATAATAAACATATTATGGCCACAATGCATGAGACAAATGAAAATGGTGAACCTTTCAATAATTGATCCAGATTGGTCCAAGCTCTGCCATATTCCCTTCCTTCCCACTTTGTATTAGTTTTGGTTCCCATCACTTTACACCAAAACTCTTCCAATACTCTTCTCCCTAACAATGTCTTCATATCCCAAGTTGATGTTTCTGTTTATAACGTACAATATCTGCCTAATAGTTTTCCACTACTATCCAAAATGTACCTCTTCTCAGACCAGTTCATTATTACCTCCATGATTTTGTTCATGCATTTACCTACCTAAAATGGTCATCTCTTCCTCACTACGCCTTTAAATTCTAAATATTTATTGTGCAAGAACCAACTCCCATTTCTGCTATGTTCATAATAATTTCACACATCTCTAAACTTATAGTCATTCCTTGACATTCAGTGGGTAAGTTTTAGGAACTCTGAAATAGCCTTAGTTATGAAAGCGATAATGTATGTAAAGTGCTTAGCAGATTATAGTTAGCATATACTACTAATTATTGTCAATATCATTATTACTATGCAGACACTCCATGAGCACTGCTCAATACATTATAACCAGAAGGAAACAAAGCCACTCTTGAGATACAATGCTGAGAAGTCAGCTGGCCTCATTTACGAGCTAAGTGAAAGGACTCCTGCACAACATCCTCACAGAGCCTATGCTTTAACATTATGCCAGAAGAAAATTACAAAACTCACATGCAATGGGCCATATAAGCCCTGTTTGAATAGAAAGGATATCAAATCTGTGGTTACCAACTGCACCGCCCTTATAGAAAATTCTCCATAGGCCAGTACTTAATACTCAGTAATCATCTGATGTGGCTTCTATGTATGTATCCATTGCCCAGGCTAATTGTTTAAGTAAACTTTTTGTTACCACACGAAGCTTTTGATAACCTTTCTGATACGCATGGATTCTTGTTGTAGAATGGCAATCAAACCTTAACTTTCCCAAAAGATAAAAGTCTTTTGGTCTTGGAATATGATAAAACAATTTTGTTTACATATCACTAATATTAGCTAATGTTCATAAAATTAGAATTGGAAAGTCTCAGGAAAAGAAGAAAAAGTAAATAACACAACAAAAGATTACAAATGCTATGTTAGCCTTCTAAATTTATGAGGCTATGGGGTGAAGGACTTGGAGGGACAAGAGGGATGGAAGCTGTGGGTAGGAGAGTCCCGGAAATACTTCAGGGAGGTGGTACTGGAGGTTCCTTCTAACAAGGCCACCCCACCACGTGGGCTCTGGAATCAGCTCCTCTGGCTTCTTCAAGGACCTTCAATTATCTGTTCTTTTTCCCCTGCCCTGGACTGCTACTATGGAACAATCAGAGCTTGAGGTGGTTAATTAAGACCAACAAGTCAAACCGAAAGTAACAATCAAACTTGTATTCGCTTACGCTTGTAACAGTGCCAAGCAAGAAGGAGCATTTGCTTCCTAATGGTCCACTTATCCCTTGAAGAACAGCACTGGCAAGGATCAGGTAGATGCAGTACAGGCAAGTGGGAATAGGGGGCTGAAATGGAGGGGAGGGGGACTCACCTCACTGCTGAGAAGCCCCAACTCCTGCCTCTTTATGGACCAGTGGACCATGGGGAGGCAAAGAGGGAAGGACTAGGAATGGAAAAGTACTGAATCGCAGTGGAGAAAACTGCCACAAATCCTAATTAAGGAAGACTCTGGATGGAAGCACCTGGCCTAGAAATAGAAATGCCTATGGCTGGGTCTGAAAGATCACACAGAGGGCTTTGGCCTGGAGTCGGCTTCCTCAGACACCATCCTACTAATTTCTCTGCTTCCCTAAGTCAACGTGTTGGAAAAACTTTATACACACTATGTCTCCACATTCCTACCTCCCATCACATCCCCAAATTACTCTTCTTAAATCATTAGCATTTTCCGTGTTACCCAATCAATTTTATATTATCCTTCTCTTTATACACTTCTCAGAAGCATTTGTTATTGTTGACTCTCTCTTGCATACCCTCTCCTCACCTGTCTTCTATGACATTACATTATTCAGGCTTTCCACATTTTTTCTCAAAAAATGACTCGAGTCTCCTTTGTGGGTTCATGCTCCTCTCTTCAGACATCAAAGATTAGAGCTTCTCAAGGCTCATTCCCAGGCCCTCATTTTGTGTGATACTTTCTTCCTAATCTACCATGTCCTTATGCATAGTGTAATATCAATCTATAGGTAAATGATTAAAAAAAAAAAGTATAGTCTTCAGAGGCTCCAGATCCATTTATCCAGTTGTCTATCTGCTATCTCTATTTGGCTGTCTCAAAAATCCAAAACAAAAAACAAAAATTTATACTCAATGCGTCAAAAACTGAACTCTTAAATTCCTCCTTCAAAGATGATGCTTTTCAGTATTTCCTGTTTCAGAAAGGAGTCCCATCATTCATCCTGTCGCTCAAGCCAAAAACCTGGGAGTCCACCTCCTTCCTTTCTTCTCTCTGTTCCTACCTGTATAATCTGTCACTAAGTCCTACTGATTCTACCTCTTAAGTAACCCTAGACACTATCTGTCTCTACTTATATAAACTGCTGTCATCCTAGTCCAACTACCATTACCTTTGGCCTAGTCTCGTCCTCATGCCCTTGTAATTATTTTCCCCACGTCCACTATTTTTTTTTTAAGATTTTATTTATTTATTTGACAGAGACAAAGCGAGAGAGGGAACACAAGCAGGGGGAGTGGGAGAGAGAGAAACAGGCTTCCCGCTGAGCAGGGAGACCAACGTGGGGCTCTACCCCAGGACCCTGGGATCATGACCTCAGCCGAAGGCAGACGCTTAACAACTGAGCCACCCAGGCGCCCCCCCACGTCCACTATTGTTTCCCTCCTATGCACATCGTACAAAACAGTCTAATCGTATGAGAATAGATCACATCATTTCCCTGCCTGAAACTCTTTAATGCCCTTCCACTGAAACCATCATGATTTGGTCCCCCAGCCTCCATCATTTATTCATTCAAATACTGCTGAGCATAATCTTTGGGTCAGATTCCGTGCTGAGTGTCAGGGATTATGAACAGATTGGACTGCAAGGAGTTTATAGGCAGGCACAAATCACACACAACTAACACACAAATAGTTAAGTTAGTAACTGTTACATGAATAACATTTCAAAAGTACTGTGAAGGAATAATACAGGGACCCGTGATTACAATAAAAGGAATACAAGATCTAGTTTAGAAGATCAAGGAATTCTTCCTTCATCTTATTTCACTGCTATGCTCACTCACTACACACTTCTTCTTTAGTAGATCTCATGCTTTTTTAAGCTACCTGGAATCCGAATACCCCTCCAAATTAGGTGAGCTTTGATTCCACAAAGTAATCCAAACATAGGAAGACAAGGATTATAGTAGCAACTTCGAATCAAGAATAAATTAAGGACAAGAATACAAAGATTATTCTAGGTGATAGTAGCAATGATGAACTGCAATTCCAAGGGCAGCAATGCTGGTGTTGCCAGTGCCCATATATTAAATATACTGACCCCATGATACAGCCATCTTAACTCCTGTTCATTTTCATAACCTGGTTTTTCAGAGTTCCACTTATTACATAAGCTACCCAATAGTCTTGCATAATATATATTTGTTTACTCTCGGTCTTTCCTAATAGAATCTAAGCTCAATGAGGATAGTTTACATGTGGACAAGAAGGAATGGCATGTGTAAGTCCTGCAGGCTTGAAATAGCCCTGCATGTAAGAAAGATTTCTGTTTTTTTCTCATTCATATAAAGTGAAAGTACAAATGAAGATTCTTCTAAGAGTTACTTTATCAAAAATGGTTTTATATTTGATCATATAAAATAAAAAATAACATATTCAATTCATGGGCACTTTCCAGCAAATATGTATTAGCAGTATTTGAAGGCCAGTAGGGGTTGCCAACAATTCTCTTGAGTTCAGAGTCCAAATCAGAGGTCAGCAAACTATGGCCCATGGGCCAAATCCAGCCGGCCACCTATTTTTGTACAGCGCATGAGATAGACTAGTTTTTGCATTCTTCAAGGGCTAGAATAAATTAAAATAATATTTTGTGATATGTGGGAATTACTTAAGTCCAAATTTTTTTGTCAATATATAAAGTTTTGTTGGAACACAGCCACACTCATTTCTCTATAGTTTTTTATAGTTTTAGTGCTGCTTTAGTGTTACAAAGGTCAGTTGAATGGTTACAACAGAGATCTTATGTAGTACTCTCACTGATTTGCACTGCTGCTCAGAGCACAAAAACCACAGTGATGCAGTATATAACTCAACAGAATTTCAAGGGCTTCATGAATTGTTGTAAGGTAACATTTAATTTTTGTTTTAATACTATATTCCAATCATGTCAAAACAAGAAGAGAAAAGGGGACTTCAAATGACATACTTTTAAGGCACTGGGGAGTGTAGATTATTTTATCAAATTAAATAGCAATGCATTGTACTTAATATACAATGACACTAGAGCTGTGCTTAAAGAATACATGTTGACATTCCCAAACTAAGAAGTCTTCACAACATTTCCAACTCACAGGAAGGCATCAGAAAACTTAGAAAATTTAAAATGTAATATCTCATCACAGCAGAATTTCTTCACAAAAATATAAAATGAGTTTGAGTGGTATATTTGTCAGCCAATCAATGAAAGCCATTCAACAATGATGAGTTAATTAAGTCATGTTTGACAGCAGCAACCAAAGGAATATGTCCAGAGAAAACAAACTTGTTTAACGTGATTAGCCTTTCAGCATGAACAGTAACTCAAAAAATTGAGGACATATGTAGTATTATCAATAATCAAAGACATGTCAAATAATTTGGGGTGGTTCTCCTCAGCTCTTGATGAATCCACAGATATTAGTGATACTGCTTAGTTGTTTGAGTCAGTGCTTCTCTTATTTGAAGTGACTGAAGAATTAGTCTTTGTTAATAGTCTATATAGAATGTGAAAATCATTTCAAGAAAACTGAAAAAACACTAACTCACTACAACCTGATGTGAAATATGCTAAAATAGGTTACATATCATGGTGGTTAAAAATATGTATAGGACAGAGAGGCTTAGTTGGACAAATTTATAAAGATTGTGAAAATATAAGCATATGTGAAAACTTTTTTGTTATGTTATGTTAATCATCATACATTGCATCATTAGTTTTTGATGTAGTTCCATGATTCACTGTTTGCGTAGAACACCCAGTGCTCCATTCAGTACATGCTCTCTTTAATACCCATCACCAGGCTAACCCATCCCCCCACCCCTCTCCCCTCTAGAACCCTCAGTTTGTTTCTCAGAGTCCATTGTCTCTCATGGTTCGTCTCCCCCTCCAATTCCCCCCTTCATTTTTCCCTTCCTACGCATATGTGAAAATTCAAAGCCTATGGTTATTCACTGTATTATTCATCAGCAAATATTTTGTGAAAATATTTAAATGTGTCAATGTGTTATTGAAGGAGTCCTGTCAACAGTGAACTTCATTTATTCTTGTGGATTTGTCCATCATACATTTTGTAAATTTTTGACAAAAACAAAAGCTGAATATCCAGATTGCTCTAATACAAGCACTTTGATATCTGAACAGTGGTAAAGTTTTATTGTGAGTCTTTGCAAAAAGGGCCAAGATTGAAACTTTTCTAAAAGAAAAGAACTGCCCTGAACCATTTTTAGTAACACTGGACAGCTTTGGAAACTGGATTTAGATGTAGACTTGGTAATGTTTCTTAATTCAGCCAAAAGTCACAAGGTAAACAGTGTTTACATGCAAAACTTACATTGCAATAAAGTCATTATGGTCACAACTGATGTTGTCTGGGTCACAAAATAATGTCAACCTGCTTTATACACTTCCCATTTTGTCAAAAGTTAAAAACAAGGAGATCTACATTCCCATACACCTTTCAAGGAGTATATTTTCCGAGCTCAAACTACAATTCCAGTAGCATTTTCTAATCTTGATGCAAGTGCAAAGAAAATTTCTATACTTCCAAACCCATTTAACTATGCAATTGAGGAGCTTCCACTTCAACTGGAAGTGATTAAACTGTAATATAATAAACTAAAAAGCAAGTAACAAGAAAAGAATCCAACAATTTTATAAGTGCCTTCCAAGCAATACTGTGTTCAATTAAAATCATACGCTCATGGATTGTGATCGGTATTTAGCAGTACCTATTGGCATGAAAAACATCTCAAAGATGAACTATTTAAAATCCCATTACAAATTAGCATTAACAGATGAACCTTTGTAATCAATTTTGATGACGGAGATCACTAACTCTGAACCCCAATTAAGTGAAATGCTATCTCCCCAAAAGAATTCCATTTTTCTCATTTATACATTTATATAACAAAAAACTATTAAATAATGACCTTTGAATTTTGTCAATAAAAACTGTAGACATTAATTTTCTCTCATTATATAAATATTTACATAATACCCTCAATTTTGCCTCTTAGCCCACAAAGCCTAAAATTTTACTATCTAGGCCTTCACAGAAAAAATGTGCTAACCCCTCAGCTAAATCATTTAAATTCCACTTGTACTCAAGCTGACAATACATATGAAGTTTTTTCACTTTGGGAAATTTAGGGATAGGTAGACAGAGGTAAATGGAGATTTCTCGTTTTCTTATTATTTTGATAATTTCATGACAATCATTGACAGAATCATTGATAATACTGACAGTATCTCAGAACCTGAATTGCAAATGACAGACAAATTAAGAAAAGGAAGATGCAACAAAATACAAAGAAGAGCTAAATTAGAAACCTGAGAACGTAGTCAACTCTCCCATCTGCTTTTATTCTACTTTACATATCAAAAAAGATAAGTATTTTCTTAATTATATATAATAACATATTGGCTGAAAAAATAAAGAAAATGGCTACCAAAAATAATAAAATAAAAAACAAAAGAAATAACTATCAGAACAATACTAAAAGACAGAAACTGTTGTTTTCCATGACATCAATTCATCTCTTTCTAAAATGAGAGTTTGACAAAGAAGGAGTAACATGAAAAAGATATATGTTAATTACTCCATCTAAAGACTAACCTTGGCATAATCAGAAACATTCAAGTACACTGGAGAAAAATGGCTTTTTCTTCATTAATTAAAGATAATTTAGCATAACATTGAATAATCAGTTTTACAGGCACTGAATTTTTATAAAACAGGACTACATGAAATCATAAACACATTCTCAGTACTTCAGAATATCCTCCAAATTCATAACACTAAACATTAAAAAAAGAATGTTTAAAGCTCATGCATTATAGGGATTTATTTATTATAGAGCAAGTAGTAGAATTATTAAAAGACAATATAATATTGTTTCAGGTTTCAAACAGGGCAACAGTGAAGAAGCATTCTGAATGTTTCAAATTGTTTTATAGGGTCACAACTATTTAAGACTCTTAACATTTAAATCTGTATGGTGGGCGCTTGTGTGGCTCAGTGGTTAAGCGACTGCCTTCAGCTCGGGTCATGATCCTGGAATCTCGGGATCGAGTCCCATGTCGGGCTCCCTGCTCAGCGGGCTTCTCCCTCTGACCCTCTCCCTTCTCATGCTCTCTCTCACTCTCTCTCTCTCACTCTCTCTCTCAAATAAATAAATAAAATCTTTAAAAAAAATAAATCTGTATGGTGTTATCACTGTAAAAACAGCAACACTAACTTTTCGCAAAGTGATATGAAAATAAAGTAACCAACCATATGCTCTTTTCTGCCTAAGATAGTTCTGGCTTATTTCTGACATCCTGGCAGAATTACTAACAGCATCTCCTTTCACTTTCAAAGTGTCGAAGTCAGGACAATATATTAAATGGTCACCCTTTATATCACCCTTTATATAAAGGAATGCCAAGCTTAAACATATCATAAAAGCATAATACACCAAGCAAACATGGTCAATCTAACTACCATGTAAAAGAGAGAGATTGAGAGATTGGTGGGGGGAAACTGGGATAAGATAGAGTGAAAGATGGAATATGAAGAAATGGCCCGCTTTCTTCTCAACTGATTCCAGTTTGCCTCCAAGACGTACATTATCACTGCTTAACTCAGAGACAGTAGACTTTGGGTAACACTTGTTTAATTTGGTGATACTTGCTAACACAATCATATCTTTAAAAGACTGGCATTTTTATAGACGTTCTCAACAAACCACATCAACATAAAACATGTTATGAATGCCTGGAGCTCCCATTATATAAAATAGGCCTTAGTGCCAATGTGCATGTTGAAAAGCCATAGTGATAAAATGGAAAATAATTTATTCTTAAATTCCATATTTTATTAAGATTTATATAGCAGAACAAAATATAACAGTGGACTTACAGAACCTTAAGTTTTGAATCCTCAAGCAGTAATTAAAAGATACTTAAAACTCTACAAGAATACGAAAATGTGTGTGTGTGTGTAAATAAAGACCTTTTTTGGGATACAAAATGTATATTACTTAGACTGGGGAGATACATTAAGTACTACTTTAAATATTTAGATAAAATGGAGCATACAAGTTTTAACTATATTAACTCTTCCATTAATAAAAACTATCTCTGGGTAAGTAAAATACGGTTCTAAATCAATAAATTATATATAAACAATGAACTAAAATTGACATTAATTTAGACGATTAGAGAATATAAACAGAAGCACTATGACATTATGGATAAAAAACCCTGCACACTGATTTCTTACTAATATAAGAAGATTAAAAAACACAAGATTATGTTCTTTTCTTTTTTAACTATGAGTTCTTAAAAGCTAGTACTCATGGTTATGTAAGAGAATGTCTTTGTTCTTAGAATATGTGCATTAAAGTATTTATGGGGAACAATGTTTCCAATATACTCTCCTTTGGTTCAAAAGAAAAATATATTTATAAATATATGTGTGGACAGAGAGGTAGGGGGAGAGCTGATAAAACAAATGTTGGCAAATTGTAAACAACTGGTGAATTTGGATAGAGGGTACATGGGAGTTTCCTGTACTATTCTTAAAACTTGTCTCCAAGTTGGAAGTTTTATCAAAATAGTTAACAAAGAAAAGCAGCTAATTCTATTAAATTTTGCCAAGTTTCTGTTTTTACTAACTATAATATTTTGGGAATAACTTTCTACTTTTTTGAAAGCCAATAAATTCTTCTTTTACCCAATTACTACTATACTTACATTAATCAAATTTAATTCTAACAAAAACAATAGTAGTCTTAAATTTTTAAAAAATATAAGATTAAAAACTTCTACACAAAGAATAAACTCCAAGAGAAAAGATGCAAATAAAATGACTATCATAATCTTTTGTTTTTTATTTGCAAGTATAAAACTGAAGAAAAACAAAAGCCTGAAACATAGCATCTGTCATATCAGAATATAAAAAGATGATCCTGGCACAAAATGAAAAAGCTCTAATTCATTTGCAAATCAAGCCTGCCGGTTCCATTTCAAGCTGGCGGTAACTGTCAAGAGTTAACAAGATAATCACTTTCAATCCTGCCTTCAATGGTACATTACACTGTTATTCCATTCAATAAGGCCGTTCTTTGGGGCACTAGATGAATGGTTTTCATTTCTAACTCACACAAAAAGTTGTGCGGGGAAAAATCCACGGGGCTTAAGAAAGAAATCCCTTTATGGGCATTTATCTGCCGGTACTTGCTTTTAGGCAAAATGAGATATTTTGAAACATCAGTGTCCATTCACTTCCTCTATTCCTTTAGGCCCTTAATCCGTTAAAAAAAAAAATTGGCATATGAGAAAAGTGCAAAACCAGTTTCATTTTTTAAATTATCAATGCACACTAAACAAAAATTCTCTTAAAATTATTCTATGCAAATATAATGCTATTGCACACAGAAGACTAATATTAACCAAACTTCTCCTTATCTCATGATAACTCATATGACCTTCTTAGATTACTCACCTATATTTTAGATGAAATGCAGGTGTTTAAAATTTCATATTTTCCTCCTGTTGTACTTATAGTGACATGCATGCTTATAAAGGATAATTTTTAAAAACCCTTTCCAGATCATTTCCAAATGCATAAAAATGAGTTTTACCTAAGTGTATTCTTACAATGTATTAACGAAAAAATTATAAAAGTTTTACTATTTCACAGTTTAACTTAATTTTATAAACAAATGTAGCAAAGGTATCTGTTGTTTTTATAAAAATATGAAACTGTATTAAAATATATATATACATATATATTTTTTGCTTTCAATCTAAGAAAAACACAAAGTACAAGGGTTTAAATGTATCTACTACTAACAGACAATTAGGTCATCTTCAGGCTGTAGTTTGAGAGTAAAAGAACATTAAAACCTCTTCCCCGACTCCTAAGGCTCCCCTACATCCATCAAATTCACCCAATGTCAAAGTGTAAATTTACAAGAACCATCTGTGTATGAATTACAACCTATTATTCAGGTCTATATAGCAATAGCAACAATTAATCTTTCCTTACCTACACCCTCAATTCAGAAAATAGTATTGCTATATATTTCTATGTAAATCACAATCTCCAGCCAAGACTTTTAATCCTTTTATAATCCCTAATTATGGAGGGTAAACTTGGATTTTTAAAACTCATATCTTTACAAATGTTTAAAGTCCTTCTAAAATCATTACTTAAAAAATATTTATATTGTATCCAAAGGCCTTAAGAAGTTAGAATATTCATGTTTGTGACTGCAAAGACTACACACTTGAATTTTTAAACTCAGAAGACTTCATGAATTCATACAACACATGAGGATAATCCTTTTATACCAAGAGAGAAAGAAGTCTTCTAACTAGGTACCTTTTCTGCAGCTGCACAAGTTCATCCAATTTTTCCAAGCTCTGGTCTGACTAGTCATTTAGCCTCAAAGAGAAAATTATCCTTATCCTTTAAATGAAAAGTAAAGTAAAATAATACATGGGAAAGTAATTCAGAAAAGTTTTATATTATCCAATAGACTTGGTCATGAATATTTAAATTTTAAAACAGAATCTAAACTCAAATTTGTCATTATGAAAATTATAATGAATCTTTATTTTTAAAAGTCCTTAATAAAATTTGAGCTATATCAGAAAACTTGGAAATTTAAACCATAAATGGCTTATGTTAAGTCCAATTTACAACAAAAGTTTACATGGTATTATAAAAGGACAAAATGAGCAAATTTTATTATTCCAAATTGTAAAACCTTGACAACAGATGTGTTAATACACCAAGTCAACAGTGAGTATTTTGGTATGATCAATAAATTATGACTGAAATGCATGATTACCAGGTGTAATTCAAAACCAACTGGCAACAACACTAGAAATTCCTAAAGAACTCTGCAAACACAACGCTATCTGCAGAACACAATTCTTCTTAGAGCCTACCATTGTGAGTCAGTCCTTATACAGAGTGAGGATACTAGGGTCACCCTATCACTGGGGTACCCTAACCTTTTATTGGGTTCCAGGATCACAGTTAACTCAGGAGGTAGAAATGTTTGATTTTTCAGCTTCAAGCTGCCCTGCTACAGCTCTTTCCCTCATTAGGATCCCTGGGGTTAGCTATAAACAAACACACCAGCAAAGACAGCAGGGAGTATGAGGCATCTCCTATACATCAACCACAGGAACAGTGATGAGGAGTGTTTGAGGAACAGCACAAGGATACCACAAAAGCTTTATGGAGAGTCACACCACTTCCAACAAGCAACCTGGTGTCCGGAATTACATATGCAGTGACCTCTTACTAACACTGACACCTGACAATAAAATTCTGGTTTGCACAAATACAATTATTTTATTTATTTTTTTTATTTTTTTTAAGATTTTATTTATTTATTTGAGAGAAAGAGAGAATGAGAGATAGAGAGCACGAGAGGGAAGAGGGTCAGAGGGAGAAGCAGACTCCCCGCTGAGCAGGGAGCCCAATGTGGGACTCGATCCCGGGACTCCAGGATCGTGACCCCAGCCAAAGGCAGTCGCTTAACCAACTGAGCCACCCAGGCACCCACAAATACAATTTTTAAATTATAAGAATACCTATTTGCAAAGAGAAACTTTGCTTTTGAAATAAGATAGCCAGGCCCTCTACAATCTTTAAATATATAAACATCTATTGCAGAAAATGTGTTTCTAACAAATGTAAACTTTATTATCTCAAGTAAATGAAAATGTAATAAACTATTCAAATTACTATTACCATATAATATAGCCAATTTTTTATGTTGGCAAAAATCTCTCTGAATTTCTGAATATGTAGCAATGAATTTACATTCCAAAATAATTCCCTTTTATTTTCTTCAGTTAAAAGTTCTTCATAAATTACATTAAAACTCAACAAATGTGTTCTTACTTTATTGTTATTCTTGTTTTGAAATCTTCAAAGTATCCAAAGAAATAAACAAGGTATTTTATGGAGATAATTTCTTAAAAATAAGTAAAAAAAAAAGAAAAGAAAAGAAAAGAAATTCTTTACTAAAAATATTAGAAAGCATGGTAGTCGGGAAAAATAAATTTCATTATCAAATGAAAAAGAAAAATGGTAGAGAAATCTAATAAGCATTAAAAATGAGATATTTTAAATGCCTCAAAATTTAAGAATATGATAAAACTTGATTCAAGATGATTTTTGTTTATCACACACCATAAGCTAATATTAATTGTATTAGGTTATCACAACTACAGTAAGGTAAAATAATGAAATAATTTTCTAAGTATCATTTGATAATATATTTGAATATTTTAAACATACCTAAAACATCTGAAATTAATATCCATAATTCATAAAGAGCTCCTAAAAATCAAAGTAATATTTAAAAAAGCAAACAACACAAACAGAATAAACAATGGAAACTAATTGGCAATTCATCAAGAAAATATAAGTGATGAATGACTATAAAAAGATGTTCAACCCTAATAATAATATCTAAGATATACAGATCAGCCTAATAAAATATCTTTTTTTTTTTTGGCCCAGTGGTATTAAAAATCTTTAAGATTATACCTTCTTTGTAGGTGGTTGTGGGTAAATGAACAGTCTCATACAGAGCTACTGATGTATAAATAACCAAACCCTTTATAGGATGTAGTTAGGAAACATATACTCTTAGTCCAAACAATCTACTTCTAGAATCTAAAGTAAGTAAACAGAAACATAAAATAATTTTGAACAAAGTTTTATACTATGACGTTAATTACATAATGGAATCCTGGTTAAGTCTGAGCTAAGGACAGCATATGTTAAAGACTAAACATTGAGAACTAGGTAAAGAGAAAATAGAGTATATTCTTATAAGGGAATAAAATGTTCTACGGTGACTAAAAATAATGTTTAGGAAAATGATCACAACATCTTTAAAAGAATATGTCAACAGTATATACAGTAAGAACTCAATTTTGTAAAAACACAAACGCTGACAAAAAGAGTATGATGTTACTAAAACATAAATAAGTTTATTGTGAGAGGTGAGGTTATGGGCAACTTTTATTACCTTCTATTTTTTGCTCTGTTCTATTTAATTCTCAAATTATTTTATAATGAACATATTACTTTTATTTTCAGGAAAATTATTAAACAAAAATTTCTACTTTAAAAGAATAAAATCTCTGCAATCAAAAAGTCCTAACCAGAAAAATTCTCTAATATCCCAGATAGCAAAACTTTTACTATAACCCTTCCAAATTTATGTACACTGACATCAGTACAGAAATATATGCATAAAAACTACTGAAACATTTATCAAATAAAAGTCTCTTAGAGATGGAGAAGTAAAATGATCCTCAGCCAAAATTTTGATCCCATCATTTCTAAAGGCATCAATTCATTATTTTGAATGAAAGAATAAATGCCTCTGAGGCTATATTTTCAATTTTTTAAAATAAAAGAGAAAATCTAATGTGATTAATAAATGTTCCTTCAAGAATTTCATGCATTTTTAAACTATTAGCAAGACACATAAATTAAATTTTTAGTATAAAAACTCTCAAGTCACAGTATCTTTATTTTAAAGGTTTTGTGTTAATGCAATTTTAAGACTAAAGTTAAGAGTACTTCTAATAATAGTGAAGGAATGAATGATGGAACAAAACTTCCAACATATAAAAATTATAAAAACTGAATAACATAGTAAAGAAATCTATTTAAAAACACTGGACAAAATCCAAAAAGCCACCAAGAATAGTTTAATCCCCAAATTTCACTTAGAAATGAAAAGAATTGCCATTTTGCGGCTATCTGGTGTGAGGGCACTCCCTAACCATCATATCTATGGCTGCAGAAACACGATGGCAGAAAACCACCACTTTGTCAGCTCATGGTGCTAGGATCAGAATTCAGGACTAAAAGAGCACAGGAAATTTAAAGGGAGAAATATGCTAGCAGTGAGAGAATCACAGAAAGAATATGACCCAAAAGTGAATATAACTTGTGCCAAGTCCCTAGCCGACAATTAAACTATACATACTTAAGGGAAATTCTCAGAGAATTCAGCCAAAAAGTAGGCAGAGATCAGAGAAAAATGTATACACTTGATGCTTTTTGAAACTGAGTGCATCCCCCAAACATGTGTGCTATGCACTGAATGTCTGTGCTCCCCAAAATTCATATGTTCAAACCCTAAACCCAGTGTGACTGCATTTGGAGGTGGGGAACTCTGGGAGAGGTAATAGGTTCAGATGAGGTCATGAGGGTAGATTCCCCATGATTCGATTAGTGCCCTTAGAGAGCAGAGCCCTCCCTCTTTTCACCATGTGAGGATACAGGAAGGAGGCCATGTGCAAACCAGGAAAAAGGCCCTCCCTACACACCTACCATGCTGGCACCTTGATCTCATATTTCCCAGCCTCTAGAACTATGAGAAATAAATGTTTTTTAAGCCATCTAGTTGGTGGAATTATGTTATATTAGATGGAACTAACTAAGACTAAGACTAACTGTTATCTCTGGTGGCAGAAAACTGATGTAAAATGGACTTGAAGTGTCTAAGTATAAATTGTAAAATTGGTAAAGCAGCTGAAAATTAGGGAATCATCTATAAAAGAAAAGCAGACAGAGTGAGCTCTAGCTCAACCTAAATTCTTGGCTGGCAACCAAGGGAAAAAATAGGAATAGAACAGACCACTCCAAGGAACCAGCCTCAAAAAGCAGCAGAGAGAAACCAAAACAGTATAAAGAGGTATCAGATACTGCCTACAAGTAGAGCAAGGAAGTCTGCAGTTTAAGATGAGAAAAGGACAAAAACAAAACAACAGGAAATAAAGCAATACTCCCCAAAAGAACACAATTGAATCTAGAATGGTTAAAAATGTTTGATTTTTAAGTAAAAAATACTAGATGTGCAAATAAACAATCAAGTGTGGACCATATAAGAAAAAAGTGAACAGAAACTATGAGTAAACCAGATATTAATTTTAGCAGGCAGAGATTTCTTGACAGCTATCACAAATTGTTCAAATATTGAAGAAAAAAAAACTGTCAATGAACAGACAGGAAATCTCAGTAGAGGTATGGGAACTATTTTTTTAAATGAAATTCTAAAGCTGAAAGTAAAATAATGAAATGAAAAATCATTAAATAGGATCAAAATAAGAGAGAAAACAGCAAAACAAAGATCAGTGAACTTAACGATACATGAATATAAATTACCCAGTATAGAATACAAGGAGAAAAAAAATTAAGGAAAACGAACAGGACCTCAAGAGATCTGTGGGACAACAGCAGGTGGTCCAGTATATTAGTAAGTGGAAAATAATGCCCCAAAGTTCCCCAGTTTGGTCGAAAACATTGATTTACATGGGCAAAAAGCTCACTGAACAAGTGAAATAAACAAAGAAAACCACACCCACATGCATGACAATAAAACTGCTAAAAGCCAAAGATAAAAAGAAAACAGTAAAGATGCCAGAGAACAAAAATAAATTATATAAAAGAATGACTACAAGGTTATGGCTAACTTTACATCAGAAACTATGAAAGCCAGAAGACACTGGAACAACATTTGAAATGAAAGAATAGCTTGTCAGCCAAGAACTGCATACAGAGGAAAACTATCATTCAAAATTAAAGATGAAATAAAAAATACTATTGCTTGGAATAAGTAGAATGATAAGTTAAAGAAGAATAGAATAAGTTAAAGATGTGCTTAAATGGGACAAGTTAAACATGTAATCTCTAGTGTAACAACTAAAAATAATTCAAGGAAATACATTTTTCAAAACAATAAAGAAATTTAAATTTAATACTAAAAATTATTTGAGTAACAAGAAAGAAGGTAAGGAAACTAACTCAAGAAGACAGATACACCCCGATGTTTACTGCAGCATTTACAATAGCCAAGATAGGGAAGCAACCCAAGTGTTCATCAATAGATGAATGGATAAAGATGTGGTGTGTGTGTGTCTGTGTACACATACATATAAGAGAATATTACATAGCCATAAAAAGGAATAAGATCTTGCTATTTGCAATAACACGGATGGACCTAGAGAGTATAATGTTAAGTGAAATAAGTAAGACAGAGAAAGACGAGTATCATATGACTTCATTCATATATAGAATTTAAGAAACAAAACAAATGAACAAAGAAAAAAGAGACAAACCAAAAAACAGACTCTTAAATAAAGAGAACAAACCAGTAGTTGCCAGAGGGAAGGTAGGTATGGGAATGGGTAGGGAAAAAAAAAGAAAGAAACAGAGAAAAAAATTTATGTCATAATCAAAACAAATCTAAGGAAAATGACAGAGATAAATACAACCATATCAAAAATTACATTAGGTAAAAATAGACTAAACCATTCAATTAAAAGGCATAGTCAGAATGTATTTTAAAAAAAGACCCAGATATAGGCTGTCTAAAAGAACCCCAAATTTAATATAAGGAACAGAGACCTGAATGGAAAAACTAGAAAAAAAGATGTACTATGTAACTTGTAAGAATAAGAAAGCTAGAATAGGTTAATATTATTCAAAACAGACTTCAGGGAAAAAAGGACAGATCATAATGATAAAAGGGTTAGTACAGGAAAACACTATAACAACTACAAATGGATATATGCCTCATAACAGAATTTTAAAACTATCAAACAAAAGCAGGCAGAATTAAAAGTAGAAAGAGATAAATTCAGAATCTTCAGTGGAGAATCTGACAAATGTCAATTTAACAAGGAAAAAAATTAACACTCATAGAGAAGATCTGAAAAATAGTACCACCTCCTTAACCCAACTGATACTTATATAGCACTACACCCAACAACTACAATATACTCATTGTTATCTGAGCAACTAAAGGACAATAAAAAAACTCAAAAGATTAAAAAGACTAGTCTTATGAAGTATACTTTCTGAATCCAACAAAATTAAATTAAAATTCATCAACAAAACATCTATAAAAGACCAAAATATCTAATTAAAAACAGTGCTAACAGAAAATTTATAGCCTTAAATGTTTTTATTAGAAAAAGAAATCTAGTTTTAGTGCTCAAAATTTCCTCCTTAAGATAGAAAAATAAGATCAAACTAAACCTAAAGTGAATAGAAAGCAGAAGAAAAAAATGAGAGCAATAATGAAATGAAATAGAAAACAAATGAACTACATAGAAATGAGCTTCTGTGTTTTTCAAAGAACAAAAGCTATAAATTTTGATAAATCAACTGTGAAAATCATTTGCTTAATGGCACGGTAATCATATCATGATGCTTAGATTATATATTGGTAATATATAGAGATTAATAAAACAGAATGCAGAGACCCACATATATAAGAGAAGTGGATTTTTGCTACAATATCAAGGTATCAGTGGAATTCAATCAAGAAAGAAGGTCCCGCACATGAAAAAAATGCTCAATATCACTCATCATCAGGGAAATACAAATCAAAACCTCAATGAGATATCACCTCACACCAGTCAGAATGGCTGAAATTAACAACTCAGGAAATGACAGAGGTTGGCGAGGATGTGGAGAAAGGGGAACCCTCTTAACTTGTTGGTGGGAATGCAAACTGGTGCAGCCACTCTGGAAAGCAGTATGGAGTGTCCTCAAAAAGTTAAAAATAGAGCTACCCTATAACCCAGCAATTACACTTCTAGTTATTTATCCAAAGGATACAAAAATACTAATTTGAAGGGGCACATGCACCCCAATGTTAATAGCACTATCAACAATAGCCAAATTATGGAAAGAGCCCAAATGTCCATCAACTGAGCAATGATAAAGAAAATGTGTGTGTGTGTGTAAGTATATGTATACGTGTATATATACATACATGTATATGTGTATATATATATAATGGATAAAGGATTATTATTCAGCCATCCAAAAGAATGAAATCTTGCCATGTCCAATGATGTAGATGGAAGAGAGTGTATTATGCTAAGTGAAATAAGTCAGTAAGAGAAAGACAAATACCATATTTCAATTGTATGTGGAATTTAAGAAACAAAACAGATGAACATAGGAGAAGGGAAAGAAAAATAAAATAAGATAAAAACAGAGAGGGAAGCAAACCATAAGGGACTCTTGACTATAGAGAACAAAACTGAGGGTTGCTGGAGGGGAGGTGGGTGGGGGATGGGCTAAATGGGTGATGGGTATTAAGGAGGGCATTTGTTGTGATGAACACTGGGTGTTATATGTAAGTGATGAATCACCAAATTCTACTCCTGAAACTAATACTACACTATATGTTAACTAAGTTGAATTTAAATAAAATCCTGGAAGAAAAAAATTTAAATAAATAAGTAAATAAATAAATAAATGGATGGAAGGAAGGAAGAAGGTCCTGGAGTAATTGGCTATCTGTATGGGAAGACATCCCCGCCCCCCCCAAAAGGAACATCAAGCTTACCTCACTTTACAAGTCAAAATAAATCATGGATATAAATGTAAAAACTAAGCCTATATAAAACTACTAGAAGAAAATCTTTGTGACCTTGAGGTAGACAAGGTTTAAGCAAACATCAAGGTTGAAAAATAAATTGGACTTTATAAAAATTAATAGCTTTTATTTATCAAAAAAGTTAAGATTAGAATAAAATTTAAAATGGGCAAAAGATTCTAAGGGTAAAAGGGAACATACTCTATGCTTTCCCCTGAAACAATCGCAAAACAAAATGCCAAAACAACAACAACAAAACCAAAGTGTTTTTAAAAAAATGGTTTACAAGACACTGCATGTCAGGCAACAAAGAACAGTGACTCCTGAGTGACAAGACACAAATGAACAGCGGCTTATTACTACAGATCACACAGCACAGGGAGGGAGAACCCAGATGCGGCCTGGCAACATCCTGATTTGAGGCATCAGGGCTGAGATTCCATGGAGACTAAGGCAACTAGAATTCAGAGGACAGAATACAAGAGAGGAGACAGTAGCACAGAGACAGAACTATGAAAATCTATTGCGAATCCCCTTTGTATAGTCAGCAAAGTACCAAATAGTGCATGCCTGTAAAGAAAGTACAAGAGGCAAAAGAAAATACCATCCCAAAGAACTGATCAGACCAGATCAGAACCTGGTGCTCACACAAAATGGAAAACTTGTTCCAACAAGCCAGACAGGGAAAACTTGTAACTCACAAGGTATTTGTTAGAATATTCATCAAGTTCATACTTGAGTTGTGAGAACGTTTAGCACTAGACTGAGTACTGCTCCAGAACCAACTAACATATCATAATAGCAAGACCTAAGAGGACCAAACTGTCTCCAAGGAACTTAACTACAACCCAGAATAAGGCTTAAAAATATTACAGAATTGCAAAAATATCCAGACAAATCCAGAATTATGGTTGGAAATTTCCATTTCTTTCTCTTAATATATGATTATACAAGTATAGCAAAAATCAGCAAGGACATAATAGAGGTGACTACATTATCAACCAACTTGACCCAATTAACATTTACAGAACACCCCATAGAAGAACAAGCAAAATATACAGTTTTCAAAATATTCATTAAAATAGTACATATTCTGAGCCATGAAACATCTCAATAAATTTAAAAGGATTCAAATCATCAAAGTATGCTCTCTGGAACAATGAAAGTAAATTAGAAATGACTTATAAAAAGACATCTAGAAAATCCCAAAATATTTGAAAAATAAATACCATCATTTTAAATAACCCCAAAGAATAAATCAAAGTGAAATGAGAAATTATTTGAACTGAATGAAAATGAAAATGAAAACACAACATATCAGAACCTGTGGATGCTCCTATAGAAGATACATAACACTAAGTGCTTATATGAGAAAAAATGAAGGCTCTCAAAGCAATGGCCTCAGTTTATATCTTAAAAAACTAAAAAAAAAAAAAAAAGGGAGCAAATTAAACCCAACATAAGCAGGAAAAAGAGGAAATAATATAGTTCAATGTGGAAAGCAATGAAATAGAAAACAGAAAAACTACAGAGAAAATTAATGAATCTAAGAGCTGGTTCTCTGAGAAAAATCAATAAAATTGATAAACCTCTAGCCAGACTGATGAGAAAAAAAGAAGAAACAAATTATCAACATCAGGAATAAAAGAAGAATCATCAGTATAGATTCTACAGATACTAAAAGGATAAAAAGGGAATATGAATAGCTTTTTGCCTATAAAGTAAATCCTTAGGTGAAATGAACTAATTCCTTGAAAGACAAAACTACCAAAGCTCACTCAAGAAGAAACAGATAACCTAAATGACAATATTTCTCTAATTTGTTTACTAATTTCTCCATTAAGGAAATTTAATTTTTAGTAAAAACCTTTCTGTAAAGAAAAATCCAGGCTAAATTGTTTCACTCCTGAATTTTATCGAACATTTAAGAAAGAATATCAATTCTACACAAACTCTTTCAGAGAATTAAGAAATACTTACCAATTAATTCTCTGAGGCCAGCATTACCCTAACACAAAATATAATCAAGGATATTATAAGAAAATAAAACTGCAGACTAATATTCCTTGTGAAAAACAAATGTAAAAATTCTAAATATAATTTTAGCAAATTAAATGCAACAAAATATAAAAAAGATAACAGACCATGACCAAGTAGAGTTTCCTACAAGAAATGAAAAAGTGTTTTACGTTTGAAAATCAATGTAATTTACCACATTAACAATTAAATAAGAAAAAAAGATCATCTCAATAGTCACAAGCATTTTACAAAATCCAACATGTATATCCAAAAAAAAAAAAAAAAAAAAAACCTGTCAGCAAACTAGGACAAGAAGGGGGTTTCCTCAACCTGACAAGAGGCATTTACCAAAATCCACCAGCTAACACCACACATAATGGTGAAAAAAACTAAGTACTATCTGACTAATATCAGAAATAAGACAAGGATATCCAAACTTTCCACTTCTATTCAATGCTGCATTTGATGCTGTAGTCTGAGCAGTCAGGCAAGAAAAAGAAATAAAAGACATCCAGATTGGGAAGAAGTAAAACTGTCTTCATTACAAACAGCATGATCATCTCTGCAGAAAATCTTGTGGAATCTACAAAAAAGCAACTAGAATGATAAGTGAGTTCAACGAGGCTGCAGGATACAAGATCAATATACCAAATTCAAGTGTATATCCACATATCAGCAACAAACGATCAAAAATTAAAAATTTTTAAATATTACATATATATATCATTTGCAGTATCATTACAAATATAAAATACTTCAGTATAAATATGAAAAAAGAAAATGTCAGAGACCTCTAAACTGTAAGCTACAAAACACTGTTGAGAAAAATCATATAAGACCTCAATAAATGAAAAAATAAACCTTGTTAACAGGGTCAGAAGACTCAATATTATTAAGATGTTAATTCTCCCCAATAGATCTACAGATCCAATGCAATCCCAATCAAAATATAAGCAAGGTATTTTGTGGAAACTGACAAAATGATTACAAAATTCATATGGTAATAGGGGCGCCCGGGTGGCTCAGTTGGTTAAGCATCTGTCTTTGGCTCAGGTCATGATCCTGGGGTTCCTAGGATTGAGCCCCACGTCGGGCTCCCTGCTCAGTGGGGAGCCTGCTTCTCTCTCTCCCTCTGCTGCTCTCCACCTGCTCTGTTCTCTCTCTCATTTTGTCAAATAAATAAATATTTTAAAAAAATTCATATGGTAATGGAAAGGACTTAAGATAGCAAAAACAACTCTGAAAAAAGAGCAAAGTGTGAAGACTATGACTACATGATTCCAAGTGTTATAATGCTCTAATAATCAAGATAGTGTGGTACTGGCATCAAGACAGATATGTATTTCAGTGGAACAAAGAGAATGTCCAGAAATAGACCTACACATTTATGAACAACAGATTTTATTGCAAAAATACAAAGGCAATCCAACAAAGAAAAGGTGATCTGGTCAAAAAAATATGCTGGCAATATTAAATTTTCAAGATGCAAAAAGAAAAAAAAATGAACTTTGATCCATAGCTCATGTCATACTCAAAATATATCTCAAAACAGATCATAGACCTAAATGTAAAACCTGAAACTATAAAACTGGTAGAAGAAAATAGAAAATCTTTGTGGCTTTTGGTTAGGAAAAGATCTCCTAGATCAACACCAAAAGCATGTCTATAAAAGAAGAAATTAATAAACAATACTTCACCAAAATTAAAAACTTCTGGGAGCGCCTGCGTGGTGCAATCAGTTAAGCACCCAACTCTCGGTTTTGGCTCAGGTCGTGATCTCAGGGTCATGAAATTAAGCTCCATCTGGGGCTCCACACTCAGCAGAGTCTGCTTAAGACTCTCTCTCCCTCTCCTTCTGCCCCTCCCCTCCATGCTCTCTCTCTAAAATAAATCTTTTAAAAAAAGATTAAAGACTTCTGTCTTCAAAAGGCACTCCTAGTGGGGCAGCTGGGTGGCTCATTTGGTTAAGCGTCTGCCTTTGGCTCAGATAACAATCCCAGGGTCCTGGGATTGAGCCCCGCATCGGGCTCCTTGCTCAGCAGAGGAACCTGCTTCTCCCTCTCCCTCTGCCTGACACTCCCCCTGCTTGTGCTCTCTCTCTCTCTGTGTCAAATAAATAAATAAAATCTTAAAAAGAAAAAAGGCACTCCTAGTGAATGAAAGAAAAGCCACAGCACATACCTGATATAGTACCTGAATCTAGAATATATAAAGAACTCTCCAAACTTAATAATAAGGAAACGACCCAACACAAAAATAAGCAAAAGATGTGGACAGATACTTCACTAAGAAATATATATAGGTGACAAATAAGAACATTGAAAATATTCTCATCACCATTAATTATGAGGGAAATGTAAATTAAAGCCATAATGAGCCACTTCACACCTATCAGAAAGTCTAAAATAAAAGACTAACCATACATGTGGTAGTGATGAGGAATAACTGGAACACTCATGCACTGCTGGCAAGATTGTATAATGGTACAACCACATGGGACAACAGTTTGGCAATTAAGTTAAGCATAAACCTACCATACAATCCAGCCCTTCTATAGCCAAAAAGAAAGTATGTCCACACATGTACACAAATGTTCATAGCAGCTTGTTTTGTAATAGCCAAAACTTGAAAACAACACAAATTTCCATCAATAGGTAACTGGGAAAACAAACTGTTTCATACACATACAATGGCTGAATAGTAATTCAGCAATAACGAAAAATATATGCGACAACATAGATGCATCTCAGAATAATTGTGCTGAAAGAAATCAGACAAAAAGATTACATACCATATTATTACATTTATATAAAGTTCTAGAAAATGTAAACTCATCAACAGTTACACTAACTAGGTGCCTGTGGGAAAAAGAGCAATGAGAGAGGGAAGAAGTATTACAAAGGAGCCTGACTAAGCCTTTGGTTATAAAGGACAGGTTCGCTATCTTGATTGTGGTGATGGTATTACAGTTACATACTGAAATAAAAAAATATCAAGTTGCATACTTTAAAATATGTGCAGCTTACTGTATATTAATTATACTTCAGTAAAACTTTAAAAATAGGAGAAAAATTTGACCAGACTCTACACAAAAGTAGATACACAAATGGCCAATAAACAAAGATAAGATGCTCAACATTATTTGACATCAGGGAAATGAAAATTTAAACCACAGCGGCATAAATCTACCAATCCATTACAAAGGCTAAAATTAAAAAGAACAGCAATATAAACTGTTGGCAAGGATCTGGAGAAACTTGAAATCTCATGTACCAGTCATGTAAATGTAAAATAATACAACCCCTTCAGAAAACCATTTGGCAGGTTCTTACAAGGTAAACCTAAACCTTTCAAACAAGCCAGTCATTCACTTTCCAGGTAAAGAAAACACATGTCCACTTGAAGAACTTTATATGAATGATCATAACAGCTTTAGTAATATCCAAAATGGAAAACAACTCAAATATCTATTAACAGATGAGTGTAAAAACAAAACATGATATATTTATACAAAAGAACATTACTCTTCATTCAAAAGGACTACCTGCTGATACACATCCAACATCATGGATAAATCACAAAATTATAATGCTGAGGGAAAGCACCAAACACAAAAGAGTACATAATGTGTACTGTGATTCTACTTATATAAAATTTTAGAAAATATAAACTAATTTATAGTGAAAGCACATTAGCAGTCATCTAAGGCTGAGGTGTAGGGGAAAATGGACTACATAAGGGCAAGTGAAAACATTTGTGGTCATGGAACTATTCACTATATAAGTGTATACCATGTTGGTTTTTAATAGTTCTCCAGCATTTTTGGCTCTGCAATATTAGCAAAAGTAGTTTACTCTCTTGGTTTTTCTCAATGAAGTATCACTGGCATTTCTGATGGGAAAATTTCTTTCTCGAATGGGCTGTCTTGTACACTTTTAAGACATAGAGTGTTCCTATTTTTTCTCCCCAACCACTATGATCCTATATATTCCATCACATATTTCCAAAAAGGCCCAAAATTGCCAAATGTGATAAATCAAAGCCTAATAAACTTTTATTTATCACATTTGGTACTTTCTATAAAATGATACTGACCAAGAAACAAAATCAGTAACAACTAGATCTATAAGATGGGAGCATACAATCTAAGAGGTCTTGTCCTTAAAGGGCTAATCCTATTATCATTTTTACTTACAACCCTCATCAGGTAGAATACTCAGGATGGTCTAAATAGAAAGAAATCATTTCTTACTCATTTCCCACTCCTCATCACTCATCACTACTCAAAAAAAAGAAAATGTTATGGGCACCTGGGTGGCTCAGATGGTTAAGCGTCTGCCTTCGGCTCAGGTCATGATCCCAGAGTCCTGGGATCAAGTTCCGCATCGGGCTCCCTGCTCCTTGGGAGCCTGCTTCTCCCTCTGCCTCTCTCTCTCTCTCTGTCTCTCATGAATAAATAAATAAAATTTTTTAAAAAAAGAAAAGAAAATGTTGTATAACATGTACTGTTTTTATAGCTATAACAGAAGAAATATAATTTCTAATTTTAAAACTGCATAATTAATAATGATTTGAGCATTGCCAAAAGGATTATGTAGTATGTGGTGTGGCATGTGTAAAACAGAATGAGAGTTAAACTGAGTGGGAGAGAAGGAGATACTCAGAAAGAGAAATCCTTTAAAAATGAACTCCGAATTATCTAGACAAAATATCATCTTCAAAGAAGACACGAATGCTTATTTTTTTGTTTCTTTCTCATAAAGGTAATAAAGAGGAAATGAGAAGTGAATGGGAGATAATAAACAGTATTAACATTTTCAAAAGCAGAGGGAATAAAGCTACCTACCAATGCTATGGAGACTAAAAGTCAGTAAGAGAGTATCATGACAATAAATCTGTATACTCAGGTAAAACGAATTTGTCAGACAAATTTCTAAAATACAATCTTACAGAAACTGATTTAAGATTAAACAGAAAAAAAGAAATAAACAATAAAATAGAAAGTCTTCATAGTCCTTTAACCATCAAAAAACCTAAATAAATAATTTAAAAACCCTCACAATAATAATACTAAGCCTAAATTGTATTATAGGCTAGTTCTACCAAATATTCAAGGACTATATCATTTTCATCCTACATAAACTTTCTGAGAATAGAAACTGATGAACCGGGGCACCTGGGTGGCTCAGTCGTTAAGCGTCTGCCTTCGGCTCAGGTCATGGTCCCAGGGTCCTGGGATCGAGCCCCATGTCGGGCTCCCTGCTCGGCAGGAAGCCTGCTTCTCCCTCTCCCGCTCCCCCCCTTGCTTGTGTTCCCTCTCTCGCTGTGTCTCTGTCAAATAAATAAATAAAATCTTTAAAAAAAAAAAATTTCTTCATACAGTTAACACTAAGAACAAAATGAAAGAAAGAAAGAAAGAAACTGATGAACCATTCACCATTACATGTTTTAATAGACTTAAATTTTAGAGCAGTTTTAGGTTCATATCAAAATTGAGTAGAAGGCACAGAGATTACCATATATCTCCTTCCCCTATACATACATAGCCTCCCCCATTATCAATATCCCCTACTAGTGTTCTCCATTACATTTACAAGGCTAGTATAACCTTGATGCTAAAGTTGGAAAAGGAAATAAACTAATACTAATAAACCAAACAAATCCAGCAATATATACAAAAAGATAGTACACTACAAGTACACTCAATTCATCTCAGGTCTGCAAGGACAGATTAATAATAGAAAATCAGTTATTATTCATACATTCCTATATTAAAAGGGGAAAACTTTAAAATGATTTCAATTAATGCAGGAAAAAATTTTGTTAAAAAAATATACAAATAAATGATTTCTAAAAAATCTTATCCAATAGGAACAGAAGAAAATTTTGTCAAACAGGAAATGATAGCTACCAAAAACCAAAAAGAAACTTATTCTCATTAGAAAAATATTAGCAGAATTCCCATTCAAATTCCAAGTAGGACAAAGATAATGCCAATTAATACAATAAACATACAAAGTAGACAGACATAAATTTAACAAAATACTTGCAAGACCTTTACAGAAGAAAAAAATTGTTTTTTACTGAGACATTTTTAAAGTACTAAATAAAAAAAGAGGTATACTATGTCCATGGATGGTAAAATGTAATATCTTACAGATACAAGTTCCCACCAAACAGATCTATAGATTCAGTGCAATTCCAATCAAAGTACCAACAAGGATTTTTGTAGAACCTGACAAACTGACTCTAGCTTTTACATGTAAGAAAAAAAGTCCAAGTAGTAATAAAAGAAAAAAATTACATATAAGACTTCAAATTATAAAACTATTTATATAAAAACATTGTTAAGAAATTAACAGATAAGCCATAGACCAGTAAAAAATATTCCCAACACATGCCTAACAAAGGAATTGAACATAGAATATGTAAGAAATTTCAACAACTCAATAATAAAAAGAGAAATAATCTTTTTCTGAAAAATAGATAAAAGGCTTGAACAAATACTTTACAAGGGAAAATATACAAATGGCCAGTAAGCACAGAAAAAAAGTGTTTAACATCATTAGTCACCAGAAAAATGCTAGTTAAAACTCACAATGAAATACCACTTCAAATCCATTAGAATAGCTGGAATTCAAAGGTCTGTAACACCAAATGTTGGCAAAGATGTGCAACTGAAACTTCTTGTTGAAACATAAATTGTTTATGGGAATGTAAACTAAAACAACTGTGCAAAACCATCTGGCAGTTAAATATACACCTATCATACAATCCATCTATTCCACTGCTAGGTATTTATGCAAAAGAAATGCAAACATATGTCACTTCAGAGACATGTACACAAATGTTCATAGCTGCTTTAGTCTCAAAAACTGAAAACTCACTGCTAGATATTTACCCAAGAGAGATGAAAACATATATTCCACAAAGACTTGTACAAGAAAATCCATTGCAGCTTTATTCTTAATAGCTCCAAAGTGAAAACAACCCAAAATATCCTTCAATAGAATGAACTGTGGTACATTCATACAATGGAACAGTAGTCAGCAATAAAAGGAATAAACTACTAATATATGCAACAACATGGATAAATCTCAAAAACCTGCTAAGCAAAAGAAGCCAGGTACAAAAAAATACATACTATGCGATGCCATTTATATTAAGTTCTTGAACTAATCTATTGTAAATGAAATTAGAATAGTGATTGCCTCTGGAGGCTGGGGGAGGGACTGACTACAAAGGAGCACAAGAAAATTTTTGAAAGGGATGCAATATGGAACACAAGTTCTACAAATGAATGCATGTGATAAAACTTACCGAATTGCATACATAAGATCTGTGTGTTTTACCATATGATTTAACTTATATTTTTAAAATCACTTAACAACACCCTTAACTCTGAATTACCAAAAATAACTGAAATGAAGAAGGGTAGACATCACTACACTCTTTTGACTTATTACTATAGCTAATTATATTAACAAATTTCATAATATTGAATTACCTTTGTATTTCTAGTTTGAACCACTCTTAACTCCTGGTTCATTTTTCCAACTTACTGCTGGATTCTCTGATAAAGTTCTACTTATAGTTTTTCCATCAATTGTTTATAAACTCAAGAACATTATTTTAAAAAACAGTTTCATGTATACCATACAATAGCAAATAATTATGCTAATGTTATTAGGAACACATTCACTGAAAAAGAAAAAAATATGTAAAACTAAACCTTAAGTCAAAATCCTGTGATAATAAATTTCAATTTAAAATAATAGTATGAATTCATGTTTTAGTATACCATATTTCATTGATTCTAAGATGTATACTTTGAATATTATTTTAACATATCTGTAATGAGGATGCATTTGCATTAGATGGTATCTTAAAATTAATGGCAATATTTTTTCTTTCATAGTAGTACATAAAATTACATTTGACCACATCTTAGACTCAAGGAAACACAGTGTGTTCTCAAGTTCTGCCCACTGAACTAAAGAAATGCCATCCCTGAAGCATCGTATTTTGATCTCTAAATACCATTCTTGACTAAAAGGAGCCAAGGTTATTTGGATAAATGGTTAATTCCAGGCTCCGGAACAAAAAATTTCAGTCTGAGACTGAAACAAAATGTAAAGAATCATTTAAAAGTAACAGGGTCATGTGTGAAGAACACAGGAGCCAATTTGAAGAGATTCATGCTGAACAAACTTGCTACAATTTGAGCATCAAAAAACAACAAAATAACAATTCTGATTGAAATATGTTGAATAAAATTCCCATGAATCCTTGTGATACTCAAGCAGGAGAAAGCAAAATGCAAAACAACTGACTACTACTGGAGGGGACTATAATACTAACTCTTCATTCTAAAAACTGGTTATATAATGGAGATTTCATAAAAAGTATCCAATGTCTACAGACATTGGATATGTATATCAAAATATAGGCCATCCGTGCATAGCAACTTAGTGGGACTTATAGAGTTAAGTAGTGATTGATTAAAGATTTGTACAAGAAATTTTCAAACCTGTCTCTATTTTCCACTATTTTTGTTCTAAGAACATACCCAAAATCCAGAACTGGGTGAAGCAAAGGAGAACAGGTTGAAGAGAAGTGAGAAGGGAAACAGGAAACACAAGCTGCATCCTTTTGACTAATACCAATTACCCTTTTTTCTTTACCATCAAAACATGCATCATCAACAGACTAAAACAGCTCTAAATAATGCTTTTATATTTATACATAATATCTTCAGTTAGAGCATAAAATGTCACTAGATCTTCACTTATTCAGAATTTACATAATCATTGCTATCACAAGGTAGAAGCTAAACTTCAGTTTCTGATGATCAGTTTAACCTTTAAATCGCCTGATTAAACTCCGTCTTCATTCGTAAAACCCCAAATTAGCAAACAAGCCACAATACAATATATGCTATAGCACAGGTCTTCTGTGAATAGCTGGGATCTTCAACTGCTTCAGCTGCAATACAAACCATTGAGCCTTGGCCAATATAAGCCAATGTGAATAATCAATATGACAACCTTATTTTTCTAATGCAAACAGGATTGCTACAGTAAGGTGTCTCACTGCCACATCACAGTCATGGCCTCTTTTAACCCCTAATTAGATTGAGGCGATTATCCCTGCTCTTCCTTACAAGTGTACAGCTTGGATAAGGGATGACAAAAGCTATCTGCCACTTATTCAGCCTTTGCAGACAGCAGGTTATCCAGGGAGATAGAGAATAAAATCAACAAACAATTGTTATTCATATCATCATCTAAAGTGTTAAGATAGTCACAGTTTCCATACATGCACAGTGAATATAGCCCAGAGCATGAGGTAACTGCAGACTGCTTAAGAACATCAGGGTTACACAGATGGAAATTCATGGTGATGTTGGGGAATTATGTCTAAATCAAATTCATTTGCATAAAAAGAAATGATCGGGGATTTGTCTTTTGTATATAATATATCAAGATTTCATTATGTTTCTCTTCATGAATTCTTTGAAGCTAAATTTTAATATTGATTTTTCTAAACACATAGCATTTATCATGAAAAAGACTGCCAAAATTAATGGTCTGTAGACACTTAAATGCATTAAAATTCAATTAAAATACTCTTAAATATAAAACAGGAAACTTTTCACTATGATACTACATGAGTTCTTGTATTATTTAGATAATCAAGGGTTATTTCATTAACTCTGTGGATTCCAAATGTTTTTCTTAACTCTCATAACAATCAATTTCTGAAATCTTGGTCATCACTTCAGACCAATTATTAAGAGAATTGTGGTCACAAGAAAATAATAGAGTAGTTGCAAAGACACCAAACTGACAGTTTCCTAGTAAGTTTAACTAAGCTAACTTGAGGACAATATAGAAAGCTGAGCCCACTGATAAGAAAAAACTTTGGAGGGAATATCTGCATCTACACTGATGATGATAAAATCACAGTGGAAGTAATAAGATAAGGAAATGTTGAAAAGGATTTCATATCTTTTCCTTTCCACTTGCAAGAGTCAGTAGGTGCCTTTTCTTAAGGTCATAATCACTTTGCTAAAAGAAAAAGAATGGGAAAGCCACAATGTTTTATACTGAATTCTGTTTCTGTTTTATATTACTCATTCAGTTAATCAACATTGTTGCCTTTAAAGCAGCCAACTAGAAGTATACTCTTTCCAAAAACTGAGGTCCCAGCCCCAAACTTCATCAAATGCCACTCCAAGAACAGCCAAAACATTTTAAACATATCCACCAGTAGCAAAAAAAATTGTCATATAAGCATTATTTCCATACACAGCCATGAGTTACTGAACCCAGATTCCCATGTAGAGTGCTGTGATTACTTGGTAATCAGTGGATCATTTAACCAAACTGCATCATGAGTTTAATTTAGTGATTGCCAACCTGTCTGAGCAGTGTAAGATTATCTAAAACTGTGTGCCTTGTTCCCCTGACATAGGCTGAAACATGACTTCGTTCTTTAAGTCAAATACTAACTCAGAATATTGGGCAAGCCTTGAAATCCAAGTCATAATTCACTTCTAAATGTGTCTCCAGAGCACCCACTGTTGGATACAGATACCCAAAGCTTATATAGAGAGAGAGAATGTATGTATGTGTATATATTTGTACATATGTATGCATGCATGTGTATATATTTGTTTTTTTACACATTTGCAGTCAATAATTTCATTTTAAACAACTGATTTTAAGCAACACGCTTTTCTTAGTATCCCAGACAGTCATTTATTTTTATAAAATGGACTTGATAAAAAAAATGAAATCAATTGTCAAAAGATATGGGAATACTTTACTAGATATAATTAAATTTATTAACCTTAGTTTACTTAAACTGAGTGTTAAAATTTGAATTTGTTATGATTTTGTTTCTCTAATCTATTTCTGGTCTTTAAATATATATATACATATATATATATAAAACACTTTCCAAAAGTAAACATAAATCATACACATCTACTGTAAATTTTAGACTAAAATATTTTAAGAATTTAGTAAACATATGCTGGTAAAATTGCATAAAGCCAAACTATAGTAAACAAAAACATATAGACAGTTGTTTTCAATTACCTTCCTACTCAATATAGAGTTAAACCATCAGTGCTAAAATTCAAAAACATTAAAAGGAAAAGTAACAACAAATGACATTTTAGCCAACGGGTAAAGAACAGCTTCACTCTTATGGTCTTATTTTAATCCATCTTTCCGTGTGTTATTTTACTATTTTTCAGCTTTCTTTGTTCTTTTACTTGGAACTATATATGTGCTTGAAAAGTTACTAGCAACTATTTATTAAAAGTACAATAAAGAACTAGACCTTAAATAATTTGAGAAATGCAAAGTGAAAAACTAAATTATAACATATAAAATTATTGATTTTCAAACTTTCTTCTGCAGCTCAACTTTATATAAAACTCCAATACTGTCAGCATATCTCAATAATATTCCCACTCAAAAGAAATAATGCATTATTGGTTTTTTTGCTTGGATTAAAAACCATATGGCATACTGTAAATTTAATAACATTAAAGCTGAGGCCAATAAATAAAAGGTCCATGGTCCTTATCCAATTCTGGATTTCTAACTAAAGAGTGGCATGATGGCCACACGTTAATCACACATCTGACTAGAGAACTAGAAAATGGTACCTTTGAAAGCAAGTAATTTACTGAGGATGTGGGATTTAATATTTTCAAAGCCATTAACTAGTTATTCTTCATCTTTACTACAAATAAACATGAAATAGGATAGCAGATTTAGGTCAACTACAGAAAAGCATTTCTAGAGTGTGTTAAGTACTTGAGTAGATTGCTAAAGGAGATTGGAATTCTCTTAAGGACTTGAAAAAGGATACATTTTAACCTTTCAGGAATGGATTCTCTGAAAGTGAAGAACTTGTGACAGTCCTTCTCACCTTAAAATAAAATTCTTAAAACCAAGTACTTATGGAATATCATGCTTTTGTATTTGTTTCATTCCTAATTTAAAATTTATCTAAGAGAAGTATATAAATAATGGAATATTCCAGATTTGATTTGGTACAGGGCTAGAAACAATGGGGATAATATACAAATAGGGCTCAGCACTGCATGAGAAAAGGAAGAAAGTATTAAAACATGAAACAACTAAAAAAATTAAAATTCCATATCATAACAACTCTTTAGGTAAATTATAAAATGTAGTATCTTCTACCAATATAGTCTGCAAACAAACTATAAAGAATTTGAAACCAAGCAAGTAGAAATAAACCCCCTGAAACTGATACAAGTAGAATTATACAAATCTATTATTTTATTTATTCAGTTAATTTTTTCACCAATATTAAACAAAGAAGCCCATTTTGTTTTGTTTTGTTCCCCAAATGGGGAACAGGTAATATATACCGAGAAAACATATCAATTTATTCAACAAGAATGTGTGCCTTAGAAATCAAACCACTATAAAAGTTCTTTTTATGTTGCCAGATCAAATTTTGAAAGGACCTTAACCAAATGATCAAAGTTACCATCACCAATAATGGAACAAAACCAACATCCGGTGAGCCCTGATATGATGTGCTGAGGATGACACAACATTACTTCTGTGATATTCCTGACAAAAAAATGCACGACCTGACTCTAATCATTAGGAAACATTGGAAAAACCCAAATTGAGGGACAGTCTATCAAACAACCAGCCTATATAGCTTTACAAATGTCAAGGTCATAAAAGACAAAGAAAAGCCAAGCAACTAGTCTACATTAAAGGAAACTAAAGAGACATGGCAACTAACTGTAATACATGACCCTGGACTGGACTCAGCCTTTTATGGAGGGTAAAGGTGGTTGACATGCAAAGAGGAAGTTATATGACATACCTGGGACTACGAACTGCTGATTATATAATATTGTATCATTAAATTTCTCGATTTTGATTACTGTACTGTGGCTACCTTAAAAATAATTCTTATGGAATATACACAAAAATATTTAGGTGTAAAGGGACTGATGCCTGCCACTTACTATCAAATGATTCAGAAAAAAGAATACTGAGAGACAGAAAGTTTGATAAAGCAAATGAGGCAAAAATGTAAACAACTGGTGAATCTGGATAAAGTGTATATGAGAGTTCTTTACTCTTCTTGAAATATATTTGTTAAGTTTGAAATTATATCAAATAAAGAGCTGCAAAAAAATCTTAATTGGGTATATTAATTCCTACACAGCATTTTCAGTTCCAACCAGCAACTTACCTCCTTCAAACCTGACAGCACCAGAAAAAAAAAAACAAAAAAACACCTCACATTTAGTAGGCAAGGAAAAGCTACCCTTTAAAAAAGTATACATATATCACATAGTCCTAAAGCACTATTTACTACATTTAGAACTCTGGAATTTATAAAACTATTTAGAAAGTAATTTTAAAATGCCAGATTTTACTATTTTCAGTCTTAAAATGCTTTCATCTGATGAGAATTTGACAAATCCTATCACCTGCTGTTTTAGGCATCCCATTCCTAAGGTGATGTTAACTCAATAATTTTTTCCAGGAATTTTATCAATAGTGATATCTGAATTGAGATACAATGAGGAAAAAGTCATGGCATACAGTCTAAAAAGATGGGATTCCCCCCAACCCCACTAACTTCAGAATATAAGAAGCTAAAGCCATCCAGATACAAAGTATACAGTTCTTAATGGTTTACTACTTCATATAAATAGAGCTCTGAAAGTGAAACTAGCCTCTTGGGAGAGCTGATGAATAAATGTCTGAACACCTGTGTGTGCTTTGTTATAATGCTACAATAAGCCGGTCTGAAATGGCTTCACTGAAGTGCTGGAAGACTTACTTCCTGGGTGCCCAGCCATCCTTTCATCAGATATGTCAGTAACCATCCCTTTTAGTAATAGTCAAGAAATAGCATCATTAAATTCCCTCTAGAAAGGGTATTGTAATCAGAAATGACAAAGTAAGTTTTCCGTCATCCACAGAAATAAGAAGTATCATATTATACTAACTGTATTTCTAATTATTTTACTGATTCAGTCAATAAATTTTTGGCTAGAGTAATAATATTTTCAGTACATTAAAAGTGGGCACTTACTGCTAGTGGTGGAAGAAGGGGAAATTCATACTAGCTTCCCAGGGTGCAAAATGACAATGTGTGTTAACCTCATAAAAACCAATACTCTTTGACCCAGAAAGTTCACTTCTAGGAATTTATTCTACAGAAATATAATATACACAAAGGTATTTAGATACAAAAATATGTCTGCATATATGTACATATACATATATGTACATGTACAATATTTATGTATAAGAATATCCATCAAAAACTAATGATGTAATGTATGGTGATTAACATAACATAATAAAAAAAAGAATATCCATCATTTCAATAATAAATGAAAACCACTTCTATGTCCAAAGACACAAGGATTATTAAATAGGTTAGTATGTATCTATACAATGCAAAGTATGCTACTCTTAAAAATGATGACATAATAGATTAGTATAGTAGTGCATCTATCAAATTTTTAAATAAACTGGGAAATATATACACATATACTAAAAATTGTATTTAAGTTATGGAGGGTGCAATCAAAAGTGTTTGTACCTCATTTGGGAAGCCACTATTCTATACAAGAGGCTGTGGCGGCCTAGACCAGGAGATTACAAACTATAGTCCTTAGGCTAACTTGGCCCCACTGCCTGCTTTTGTAAGTAAAATTTACTGCAACATAGACATGCCTATTCATTTATTTATTGTCTGTGGCTGCTTTTCACATTACAACCACAGAGCTAAGTAGTTCTGACAGACATTGTAAGCCCACAAAGCCGAAAATATTTACTATCTGGATCTTTATGGAAAAAAGTTTCTGAACCCTGGCCCAGAAACCTAGCTCACATTTCTCTCCAATGCTTTCCAAACAGCCTTTCAATGTATTGAATTATGTGATATAATCATAGACGAAATGGTTTCCAAACTATATCTTTGCATGTGCGGCAGGAGAGTAAAAGGATCTCAGTCCATCCATTTACCCCAGCCAAGGGGGCAAATGGAGCAAGTAAGGGGAAGGAAGGAAAGAGGAAGATAAGGGTTAAAGAAGGGATAAGAAAAGTTGGAAAGCCACTTCTCTCCTTAAGGGGTGGGAGGGGGAGGGGAAGACAAGGAGATCCTTATCTGGTAAAGGAGTTTGTATTCAGGAACTGAGTTTGTACTGGAACCCAAGTCTCTTAATATATAGCATGTATATTATATAGATGGATTCTCAATTCTCAATTGGAGGGGGAGAGCAGACAAATTTTTAGGTATTAAAATGGTTTGTGGCCTTCCAGAGCTCAACTCAATTCAGGAATCTTATTCCATAGTATTTAATTTTGTTAATTTCTCTCTCATTTAAGTTAAATGAAAATCGATCAAATTGATTTAAATTTAATTCTTCTCTGGGGGGGCAATAATGAGAAAAAAAACCTTGAACAATGGTATACAGAAAATAATCCTTAACTTTGAGTTCCCTTATGCAAAGTGTTAAAAGGCTCTTAATTGCTAATATACACATTTTAACCCATATTTTTGGTTCCAGTATGCACAAACTACAAATCAATCCTGTTACGGGCCAGTCTCAAAAGAGGAAACTGCAGGTGGGTACAGAAAAGGGAAGGAAAGTAAAAGAGCAAAAAGAAGTTTATTGCAGTGAAAATGTAGAGAGGAAAGTAAACTCAGGACTCAGAACTGTACACCCTTAGCATTTGTAAGAAAGATGTTGAGCCACATACTACACAATGAAGTTACCACGATGGGCAAAAACCTACATAACCTTACATAACACTAGGCCTGGGGCACGTAGATTGAGAAAGACCTAATCAGTAATCTCAAACATTCAAGTTATTTGTTATCTCTTGAACAACAGTAGGAACCAATGGATATAAACAACTATTAGAACTTCAGGGAGAAAGAGAAATGGAAAGTTTTTAGTATAAAAGGATGAAAATGGCAGTTAATGGTTGTGCTAGTTACTAAGCTGCTACCTCTGCCATAAATTTATTATAGAACTCTGCAAATGACATTTTTCCTTTGCCAGCTAGCTCCCTGTTAAGTTCTGCTAGGAAGAGGTGTGAGAAGGAAGTTGAATAGTTCCAGAAAGTGAGAAGGGCTTCCCTGTTTTACTTGCTGCTCCTGTCAGGGCTGCCCCTGCAACAACTCTTTACTCCAAAGGAAGTAACTCCTTAGTAGAGTTGGTTCCAATTTCTAGGTTGTTGCTGTTGTTTTCCATTTTCCCAGAACCAGACCCATCATATTCCCTCAGAGGCCACTAGCACAGCCAAGCAGCATCCCCTTCTCAAAGGTCCAGCTCTTAGCTCTGTGGAGCCCATCCCACAAGCCTCTGAGGTACCAACACCAGTCAATCAACACCTAGTCCTCCCAGGTCTGGGTCCCAGCTCTGCCCTTCTCTGAGATCTTAAATCCCAATAATCTCAACCTCTTCTCTTCCCCCCACCCCCGCAAAGATTCTGGAAAATATATGGAACGCTTCACAAATTTGTGTGTCATCCTTTGTGCAAGGGCCATGTTAATCTTCTCTGTATTGTTCCAATTGTAGTGTATGAGCTGTCAAAGAGAGCACCCAACCTCTTCTCTTTGTTCCCCCAGGAGCAGTACCTGATTCTTGCTATTACTATCTCTTGATAGCTCAGTGTTCCCCCTTTTGCATCACCCTCCCATACCTAATTAACCAACTCACCATAAAAAATTCTATTAAGATAACTAGTGTGGTTTCATCTTCCTGACTGGTTCCTGACAGATACAATGGTATCAAGTAGTCCTTATTTTAGATGTAATTAACATTCTCTTTAGGTGTTATTTTTAGTGTTTAATTTTAGTTTAAGTAAAAAATATTTTTAAGGACTATGAGAATTTTATTCACACTTCAGTCTCCCTAAATTTTTTATATATTTTTTTCCTGTTAGGTGTAAGATTTTTTTTCCTCCCACAATTCTTTTGGTTAAATCTGTGAGAAAGCCCCAAGTCACTAATGTGTTTGTGATACTTATCCTTAATCTATTCCATACCTTCCAATTGTGTCTAAGCCCAAAGGGATGTAAATCTTCCTTTTTAACAAGAACAGCAAACCCTTTAGTTCTGGGCAGCAGTAACTGGAATAGCTAGTGACAGGTAGAGGAATACATTTTAAAGAGTTATCAAGAGGGAGCAGGTTAACTGAATCTTAACATCCCAGAAAAATGACCATATTTATTAATACATATATTTTAAATATATGCTGGAGTTAGTCACAGTGGGGAGATACAAAATGTCTAAGTGTAAAACATGTACTTCAGTAAGATAAGAGTTATTTGTACAACTGTATAACTATTAACTTATCAAAATCTCACCTTGATAGCTACCTTGGGTAAATACATCATTTAACCTCTGGTAGCCTCAGTTTTCTCATCTGTAAAGAAAATAGGCTGGACTAGGTCTCTGTTGCCATATATCTAACATGACAATCTATACAATTTCTTTCAGTGCTGAGGCATTGGGAGCTCAGCATCATTACTGAGAGAAACAAAAGACTGGTTTTGTAAAGGGAAAAACGAAAGAGGTAGAAAAAAAGAGTATAAAGATTGATAGTTTAAAAATATAATTTGAAAGCGATTCAAATACATAATATTAGAGAATTCCTTATCTTCTTCCTCTAAGTCAAGGAAAAGGAAGAAACTATATCACAGGTAAACTATCTCGTTAAAAAGATTTAAAAGTTTCTTTATTTCTATTATCACAGTCTTTGAAAACATTTACTAAGTCAGAAAGGATACTTCTTAAATTCTCTTCAAGATAGAAAACATGTCCTTGTATTATATGATCTCACTGATATGAGGAATTTTTTTTTTTAAGATTTTATTTATTTATTTGACAGAGAGAGACACAGCGAGAGAGGGAACACAAGCAGGGGGAGTGGGAGAGGGAGAAGCAGGCTTCCTGTGGAGCGGGGAGCCCGATGCAGTGCTCAGTCCCAGGACCCTGGGATCATGACCTGAGCCGAAGGCTGACGCCCAACGACTGAGCCACCCAGGCGCCCGATGATATGAGGAATTCTTAATCTCAGGAAACAAACTGAGGGTTGCTGAAACAAATAATACATTATATGTAAAAAAAAAAAAAAAAAAAAGAATATAGTAGGAAGGGAAAAATGAAGGGGGGGAAATTGGAGGGGGAGATGAACCATGAGACTCTATGGACTCTGAGAAACAAACTGAGGGTTCTGCGGGGGGTGGATGGGTTAACCTGGAGATGGGTATTAAAGAGGGCACGTATTGAATGGAGCACTGGGTATTATACGCAAACAATGAATCATGGAACACTACATCAAAAACTAATGATGTAATAATGTATGGTGATTAACATAACATAATAAAATAAAATTTTAAAAAAGATAGAAAACATGTCTTTTTTTTGTTTTTCAGTTTTAAAGACTAAGTGAATTTTGATATTCTTCTTTCAAATTGTCTGACCACCTGCTATACAGTAGACCATATGCTTTCATGGCTTATTTATAGAAATAATTATATTTAAAGTACCAGTTAAAAGTTCATGGGCTAGGCCAGATCATTTATCATTTAGTAGTTACCACTTAACTTGGTGCAACTGGTTGGTTTTGATACAAGGGAAATTTGGTGATAACAACTTTCAAATTTTATAATCAATTAAGTTACTCCAATGAAAACTGAGGGAGAAAAACTGAAGGAGGATGACTAATGTTTTTAGGAGATCTCTCTAGTTGCTGTGTGGATAATGGTTTGTAGGGAGGGCAAGAGTGAAAGTAAGAAGTGCAAATAAGACACTAAGCTATACCTCATGTAGAAAATGATACTGGCTTGGTCCATATCAGTGGAACTATCACTCCATTCAGGTATCAGTGGAGATAAATAAAAGAAAAAAGAAAAGGCTTTTTTTTTTATGGCCTCAATAAGGTCAAACATTTTTATAGAGGATACTAAAGTAACGGAGTTGGAAATGTAGATGGTGGAGAGAAAGAAATACATGCTAACAAGATATAATTTGGGGGTACAGCTGGTGATAATGACAAGCTTGTTAACTTTTTAAGATGTGACTATAGGACAGTAGAGCATGTGACTATTGATCTCAGGGCCAAGAGTTCGAGCCCCACATTTGGCGTGACTACAGGAGTAGGCAGCTTAGAAAGGATAGAGACAAAGATAGTTACAAGTGAGAAAATAGAAACTAAATGAGAAGTAATACTATCATTATCAGTAAATACCTGAACAGTCTTCCACTAACATCTGTTGGTCAGAATGTTTTACACAACATACACAGTACACTGTATGCAAATGAGAGCATTATAACTGCTCATAAAATATCTAACTTATAATGTCTCTCTTAATAATATTACTCTAACCACATCCCCAAACTTATCCAGTCCACTAAAATAGCAATGGCTTTTAGAACTTTCATGGAGACATTCAGCAACATAATAATAATATCTTAGGCAATATAATAGTTTATTTTACTATGGAAAGTAACTAGACTTACTGTGGTGATCATTCTGCAGTATACATAAATATCGAGTCATTATGTTATTTGTGTATACTGCAAATGATCAAAACTAGGGTCAAAAACTAATATAATGTTATACATTAACTATACCTCAATTTAAAAATAATACTGATAATAGTTTTCCAAAACTATTTGTACACAGCACACCTAAAACAGACCATATACTACAAATTGTTGGAAGTAAAAGATGGATAAATTGGGTTCTTTATACTAATCTCTCACTTTTTTATAAGTCTTAATATTTCTGTAATAAAAAGTTTACAGAAAAACTAAGTGATGAGAATGTGGACTGGCAACCACAGTCTCAGAATCTCTATTTTTGATGAAAAATGGGCTCCCCTATTTTGAAAAACTGGCATGTTGAGCTCTATAAATCGCCTAAGGCAAAGTGCTAAGCATAGGAAAGGCATCCACTTTATGAAACCTTTGTCCTGGAATAGACACTATGAATCTTTTAAAACAAAGGAGTCCAAGTTTGCTGCTCAGGATAACACACTGAACATAAAAGATTACTAATGACTTATGAACTCCTAATGTAGCATGAATCATGCCAGCAACACTAGGATATTGGTTTCAACAAATAGCCTATTTTATTTTATAAACTTCACCAGAATATTATCAACAGCAGTATTAGAAAATGGAAAGCTAATAAAATTAGGAGGCGGCATCGGCATACTGCACACAGTGTTTCTCATCGCTCTAATGCAGAATCTAATGGATGAGAGATCCATCTTTTAACTTAAAAAAAAAAAGGAGCCAGTAAACCTAGAAAAATAGACCTCCATTTGACAAAGTTATTAGAGAATATTTTGCTACCTCAATTCAATAAACTGCATTAGTGAAACCAGTTTCTTTTATAAGAAAAAAAAGAGGCAGCATACTTTCTTCTTGTGTTTTATTATAGTTCAAAAAGCCTGATTATATTAACATTTTCTTGTTTTCCTTGAGCGATATCTGAAGTAGAAGACAACTGAAAGGTTAGAGGATTATAAATATTCTCTTTCTATAAAGATGTTTTCCTAATTCTACAATAGAGGATATTATAAATACTGGATAATATCAAACTTTCAGAAATCAATGCTTTTCACAAACACCCAGGTTGCCTACCTGTGAAATAGAGCTTTTAATATCTAACCCTGATTTTATTTGATATCATGACCAAGTATTTTTCTGAAAAATAAATGGTTATTAGCAATTTCTACTACAGTTCCATAACAGCAAAGGCAGAATCCATGTTTAGGTGATTACTTTATGTTTTGATTCAGTTATCTGCAGGGTGTCTGCATGGTACTCTAACTATTTAAAGCCAGCAAAAAAGATTACAGCTCATACTAACTGGATTTTCACAGCTCCCTATCATTCAGCTTGAATTCCTCATGGGCAGATTAAAAGGGCCAAGGCAAACAATAGTCTTTTTACAAGGTGGTTATTGAAAAAAAAAGAAAAGGAAGAAGAAAAGAGAAAAAAAAAACTATATTTTAGGGTCAAAACGAAATTTTTTAAGGAAGCAGCCACATAAAAACAAACTTAAATGTCTAACAGAGGTAAAACTCTAGGTGTTACCATATAATGAATCCAAATCAAGAAATTAATAGCATCTGAAAGAATGGTAATTTTTATCCTGAAATCTGTAACATAGATGATATGGTTTTAGAGTTCAAAGATGGTTAGTTAGGCATCAAAGAATAGAGTTAAAAGTACCTCAATGATCACTTAGTCTAACCTACTATTATAGTATAGATAGGCTGAGGCCCGAAGAACTGAACATGGCATTTTCAAGTCAACTACTGGCAGATTACCAAAATAACCATGTAAGTATTTCATGTTCTTTTCCACTTTGACTTAACCACCCTCATTCTCTACCTTCACTCATTTCAAATGATCAAATGACTTCCCAATCTATGATTATAGCCTTTCTCAATGAGTCCCTGATACAAGGCCTTCCTTATATATTATCTCCTCTAATCCTCATGCAATTCCAGGAGGTAGTTATTTTCATCATGGCCATTTTACAATAAAAAACCTAAGACTTAGAGAGATTAAGTGACTTGCCCAGGATCACACAGCTAGTAAATGGAAGAGTTGGATTTAAAATCAGGTCTACAGAACTCTAGTGTATGAGCTATTTTTTTAAATAATTTTTTAATTATGTTATGTTAATCACCATACAGTACATTATTAGTTTTTGATGTAGTGTTCCATGATTCATTGTTTGCATATAACACCCAGTGCTCCATGCAATATGTGCCCTCCTTAATACCCATCACCAGCTCACCCATCCCCGCACCCCCCTCCCCTCTAGAACCCTCAGTTTGATTCCTGGAGTCCATAGTCCCTCATGGTAGTGTATGAGCTATTAACCACTATGCTATACCAGCTTCTCTATTAGCTTCTTTTCCTGATTTCATGGATTAGTCCCAACGGTTTACACCTTTCTTTCCATGTACCATTTATTCACACACCTCATCCAAATACCACCCTTAGTGTCTCCACACTACTGTTTAGTATTAAATAACCAGTTGGTTTCTGAACCCAAGTCAGATCAAGATCCAGTTGGATAACATTCTTTACTTATTTTCTACTTATCTTATTCTCTACTACCACTACCTTAAGTAAAGCTTCATCACTGCTCTCTCAACAGAACTTACTATAAAACTTCAAAATGGTCTCTCAGCCTTCAATCCTTTCTCCTTAGTGCTTTCCAGATTTAAAATTGTTCCAAGTCAAAACTCCTTTGGCACCTCCTTTTGTCATGCTCTTGTTTCCAGAAAGTACCTTCTGCATTTTGTTTGACAATAAAATGGTAATTTCCCCCAAAAGGGAGGGAATAAAAATAATTCCCAAACACTCTACGATCCCTCTTGCTTCAGTCCTTTCTTTTTCCCTCTCCTTACTTTCTCTTCCGTGTTCTGTTCTTCCAGATGGCTTAGGTATCAACACCTTTAGAAAATCTTCCTTGACTAACTCATTTTGGGTTAAGTAGCCCTGTGATATGCTCTCCTAGTATATTGGGCATCTCTCTATCATAGCACTCGCACTACATTGTTATCATCTATTTACCTGTCCAACTGTCAAACTAGATGAAAATTTCCTGAAATCAAAGACCATGTCTTACTCATCTTTACAATCTTCAATAACCATAATAGTGCCCTTCACATTTTAACAGCTCCCAAAGCAATCCATGGCACATGGCATTTATCTTTGCTATGTCCCATGGGTCAGATTCAGCAGTCATTGTCATTTAATCTTTCCATATGGGAAATATTGCTTTGGTCACTATAAAGCCTCCCCTTTATAGGTCTCTACAGTTATCAAATTCCAAGTAAAATACCTAAAGATTTAAAGGTAAACAGGAATTAAAAACCCAACACTCCAGGCCAGAACACTCCTCAGCTCAGTACCTATATATCTTCTTGCCTACTTTATTTTACTTCTTGAATGTCCAAAGCAAACTTATGATCTTCTGTCATACCATGATACCATGGTCTCTTCCAGAATAACCCCTGGTCAATTATATATATATATATAACCATCACTTCAATGATACAAACCAGAAAACTACTGGTTATCCTTAGTATCTTCCTCTCTTTTACCAAATTGAATCCATCATTAAATACATAAATATGTCTCAAATCCATCAACTTCTCTATCTCCAATGCCAAATCCCTGTTTCGAGCTACTATTACATTCCTCCTAGACTACAGCGCTACTAATCTGGTTTCTCTGCATCCACTCTTATCCTCTGCAATCTGTTTTCCACACTGCAGCTGGAGTGATCTTTTCAAAACACTAATCTGATCATGTCACCAATCAGATTAAAACACTTCAAAGGAATCCTGTTATTCTTAAGATAGAGACCAAAATCCTTAACCAGGTTTACAAGGCCCTGCACAGTCTAGCCCCTCTCTGCTTCTCTGGACCCAACTCATACTGTGTTCCCCCATCTTCTGCATTCTAGTGACTCTGACCATCTTTCAGTCCCTGTTCTTATCAGTCTCTCTCCTGTCTAGGGACCTTTGCAGGTGATGTTTCCTCTGTCTATAATGTTCTTCTTCCTTCTTTCACTGGTTTCAATTCATCCTCATTTCTTTAGGAAAGTGTGCCTGACTATTGTAAATCAAATTCCCTCCCCTACTATATGCTATGTAAAGTACTATGCATATCTCATCCATGATATTTATCACCACTGAAAGTTTATATTTATGTGACTTCATAATTGCTATTTTCCCTCACTAGACTATAAGTTCCATTGATTCAGGAACCATGACAGTTATCAATCACCATGGGATCTCTAAGAAACAACTCAGTGTCAGACACAGTAGGTACTTCACAAATATTTGATAAACTAGTAACAGAAAGAAGGGAGGGCATGTCTTAGGTAGTAACATCTAGGCTATATTCAGTCACCATTGTCCTTGCTATGGAAAAGGTAGAGACTCCAAATCAGGGTAATTAATTTAATATGAAGAGCCTAATTGTCATAATTTACAGTTTATACTGAGAACCCTCTCCTTCCCCTTCAATCACAGAATATCATATATATTCTTCGTTCAAGACTGGTAAGGTAATCTTCCACCACAAAAAAGAGATTTCAGAGACCATGTACTCTATTCCTCTCATTTTACAGTTAAAGAATATAAACCCAGAAATGTTAAGTGACCAACCCAAAGTCATATGTAAATTAGAAGAGCCAGGACTAGAGGCCACACTTACCACTCTAATATAATATCCACTATATCTACTATGGTGAAACATTATGGAATTTTTCAGAGAAAAGAATGCAGTACTCATTACTAATTTAAAATCTAGTAACCCTGTAGGTACATACAAGTTTGTCTGATCACATGCTCTAATTCTGGGTTTCTTGAGAAAATGTGGTAACCATTATCTCCAAAGAACCATGAAAAAGTTGTATACTCAACAACAGCAGTTTTTACCTATGGGATGAATGATCTAAAAGCAGTTAGTTGGACGTCATCAGAAGTTTAACCCCACAGAAAATTTTTAAAATTATTTTGTGGATGTGGAAAAACTTTGGGTGGATTCATGAGGTTAGGTTTAGATAGGTTGGACTTAAGGCTCTGGAACATGTACTTATACGTATGTATCTGAAGTTCCAAGAGCTCTGGCCTACTGAAAACTTAGATAATGGATTCAAGGACAAGAAAACAGTAAGCCAGATGCCAGTCTTCAGTGAAAGAGGAATATTATCTAGGAAATACATGGCACCAAAAGAAAGGTAAAGAAAGTTTCATGACGAATAGCTCAAGCTTCATAGAAATATATTTTAACTTATTCTATTTGAACTAATGGTTCAAAGAACAATCATTTGGAAGGGAGAATCGAAAGTACAAAAGATAACAAATTGATCTCCTCATCCTGAAGTATATTGGAAGTAATAAAATAAGATGGAAACTCAGATTCTAATAATCTAAATAAATCCAGATCAACCCTTTTTCTGAGAAATACTACAATGGGTAGAAATTTTTAAAAAATATTTATGGCATCTTTGATGGCATTTAAAAGATAGAGATTCAAGGGGTGCCTGGGTGGCTCAGTGGGCTAAGTGTCTGCCTTTGGCTCATGTCATGATCCCAGGGTCCTGGGATCGAGCCCCAAGGCTCGATCAGGCTCCCTGCTCAGTGGGCAGTCTGCTTTTCCTCTCTCTCTGTCCCCATCCCCTCACTTGTGCTCCCTCTCTCTCTCACACAAAGAAGTAAAATCTTAAAAAAAAAAAAAAAAAAAAGGAACTCAATTACTGAGAAAAAAATTAAGATAATCCCAGATTGCCCTCAAAGGCAACAAAAATGAACCCATTTGGAACCATACACAATGAAGTCATAGATTATAAAATAACTAAGCTTAGTAAGTTAAACATACCAATTAAAAGAGAGTGGTTGTAAATACGAATCTTTTAAAATCCATATAGGCCTACCTCAAGAAACAAGAAAAATCTCAACTAAACAATCTAACTTTACACCTAAAGGAACTAGAAAAAGACTTCCAAAATTAGTAAAAGGAAAGAAATACTAAAGATCAGACTGGAAATAAATGAAATAGACTAAAAAAATAATAGGAAAGTTCAATGAAACTAAGAGCAAAATTTAAAAAACCCTTTAGCTATAGTGAGAAAAAAAGAGGACACAAAGAAATACACTCAGAATTGAAAGAGAAGTTACAACTGATTACAACTAAGAAGTTACAACCAAGGAAATATAAAAAATCATGAAAGATTATTACAAACAATTATACGCCAATGAAATGGAAAGCCTAGAGGAAATAGATAAATTCCTAAAAACATACATTCTTCCAAGACTAAATCATGAAAAAATAAAAAATCTGAGTAGATTGATTACTAGTAAAAAGACTGAATCCTTAATCAAAAAACTCCCAACAAGCCTAAGTCCAGGACCAAATTCACAAGTGAAGTCTAATGAAAATATAACACCTATCCTTCTCAAACTCTTCCAATAAATGAAGACAAGGGAATATTTCCAAACTCATTTTGTGAGGCCAACATTACTGTAATACCAAAACCAGACAAGGACACCACAAAAAAAGAAAATTACAAGCCAATCCCCAATGAATGTAGATGTAAAAACCCTCACCAAATTTTAGCAAATTCAATTAAACAATACATTAGAAGGATCACACATCAAGTGGAATTTATTCCAGGAATGCAAGGATGGCTCAACATCCACAAATCAATCATTGTTATACAAATATATTGACAAAACGAAGGATAAAATCACCTGATCATCTCAATAGACGCAGAATAAGTACTGGACAAAATTCAACTTCCATTTCTGATAAAAATGCTCAACAAAGTGGGTACAGACAGAACATAATACTACAACATAATAAAAGCCATATATGACAAACCCACAGCTAACATCATATTCAATGGACAAATGTTGAAAACTTTTCCCTCAAGATTAGAAACAAGAGAAGGACGCCCACTCTTGCCACTTTATTCAATATAGTATTGAAAATTCTAGCAATTAGGCAGGAAAAAGAAATAAATGGCATCCAAATTGGAAGGGATGTAAACAGTAAATGTTACTGTTTCTGAACAACAGGATGTATAGAAAACCCTAAAGATTCCATCAAAAAGCTCTTAGAACTAATAAATGAACACATTAAAGTTGTAGGATACAAAATCAATATGCAAAAATCTGTTATGCTTGTATACACTAACAATGAACTATCAGTAAGAGAAATTAAGAAAACAATCTTTACAACAGCATGAAAAAGAAAATCTAGTAATAAATTTAACCAAAGAGGAAATGACCTGTACACAGAAAACTGTAAGACATTGATGAAAAAAAATTGAAGATGACACAAACAAATAGAAAGATATTCTATGTCTCATGGACTGGAAGAATTTATAATGTTAAAAGGTCCATATCACACAAAATAATGTACAGATTCAATGCAATCAAAATTCCAATGACATTTTCCATAGAAATAGAACAAACAATCCAAAAATTAGTATGGAGCCACAAAAGATCCCTCATAGCTAAACCAACCCTGAGAAAGAAGAAAAAAGCTGAAGGCATCATGCAACCTGATTTCAAACTATACTACAAAGCTACAGTAATCAAAACAGTATGATATTGGCACAAAAACAGATACATGTATCAGTGGAACAGAATAGAGAGCCCAGTAATAAACCCACACACATATGGTCAATTAATTTATAACAAAGGAAGAAAGAATATACAATGTGGAAAAGACAGTCCCTTCAATAAACGGTGCTGGAAAAACTGGACAGTACAGTCACATGCAAAAGAATGAAACTGGACCACTATTTTATACCACACACAAAAATTAACTCAAAATGGAATAGACTTGAAATCATAAAATTTCTAGAAGAAATCACAAATGGTGGTAAACTCTTGACATTCATCTTAATGATATCTTTTTGGATCTGACCCCAGATGGCAAGAAAAATGGCAAGAAAAGCAACAACAAACAAATGGAACTACATATGCACAGCAAAGAAAACCACTGACAAAAATAAAAAGGCAACCTACTGAATGGGAGAAGATATTTGCAATCATATATGTATCCAATAAGGGGTTAATATCAAAACATACAAAGAATTAATACAACTCAATAAAAAAATCTGATTAGAAAAACTGGCTGGGGATTGAACATTTTTCCAAAGAAGACAAACAATGGCCAACTTGCACATGAAAAGACTCAATATCACTAATCATCAGGGAAATGCAAATAAAAATGAATTACCACCTCCCAACTATCAAAATGACTCTTATATAAAAGACAAGAAATAACAAGAGTTGGTGAGGATGCAGAGAAAAGGGAACCCTTGTCATTCTTGGTGAGAATAAAATTGAGTAGCCACTTTGGAAAATAGTACAGAGGTTCCTCAAAAAATTAAAAATAGAACCATCGGGGCAACTGGGTAACTCAGTCCAGTAAAGCATCCAACTCTTGATTTCAGCTCAGGTCATGATCTCCGGGGTCATGAGATTGAGTGCCATGTTGAGTTTCATGCTCACCATGGAACCTGCCTAAGATTCTCTCTCCCTCTCCCTCTGTAGCCCCTCCAATCTCTAAATAAATAAATGAATAAATGAATTAATGATAAATAAACAACCATACAATCCAGCAATTTCACTTCTGCAAATTTATCTCAAGAAAATGAAAACAATAATTCAAATAGATATATGCACTCTTATGTTCATTACAACATTATTTACAATAGCCAACATATGGAGAAAATCCGAATGACCACTGATGGATAAATAGATAAAGATAATGTGTGTTTGTATGTGTGTGTAATGAATACTACTCAGCTTTAAAAAAGAATAAAATCTTGCCATTTGCGACAACATGGGTGGATCTCAAGAATATTATACTAAGTAAAATAACTCAGAGAAAGACAAATACCATATGATTTCACTTATAACTGGAATCTGAAAAGTAAAACAAACAAAACAAAACTCATAGATACAGAGAACAGAATGGTGCTTATCAGAGAGTAAGGAGGTTGGGAACAGACAAAATGGGTAAAGATCAAGAGATACAAATTTCCACTTGTAAAACAAGTAAGTCATGGGGATATAATGTACAGCATGGGAACTATAGTCAAAAATACTTTATTACAAATTTGAATGTTGCTAAGACACTAAATCTTAAGTCTGCCTTATATGGAAAAATAATGGGAATTTGTATGGTGACAAAGGGTAAACAGACAATACAGTAATCATTTCACAATGTACCCAAAGGAAAAATCATGATGTTCTACAACTGAAACTAACATAATGTTGTATCTCAATTATACTTCAATTAAAAAAATAAAGCTTCCTCAGGACCAGGAAAAGAAAGTTCTACCTATCTGCAAGAAACTCATTTCAAAGATAAAGGATATCTGGCTTAGCTATATTACTATCGGACAGTGTTCACTGCAGAGCAATAATAGAGTCAAGAAAAAAGAGAGACACCATATGAGTCAATTCACCAAAAAGATTTAACAATCTTAAATGTATATACACCTAACAAAAGAACTCAAAAATATACATAGCAAAAACTGAAAAGAAAAACAGACAAATCCAAAATTATAGTTGGAAACTTTGGCTTTATTGAGATATAATTTACATCCCTTAAAGTTCACCCTCTTAAGGCATATGGTTCACTGGTTTACACTATATTCATGTTGTGTGTTAATCACTTCAAGTTTATCCATGTTATAGCATGTAACAGTACTTTATTCTTTTTTATTACCAAATAACATACAATTACAGTTGACCTTTGAACAACATGGATTTGAACTACATGGGTCCACTTGCATGCATACATTTATTTTTAATTCCAGTACAGTTAACATACAGTGTTATATTTAGTTTCAGGCGTATAAAATAGTGATTCAACAATTCCATACATTACTCAGTGCTCATCATGACAAAGGTACTCTTAATTCCCTTCACATATTTTACCCATCTCCCCACTGACCTCCTCTCTGGTAACCACCTGTTTGTTGAATATAGTTAAGATTCTCTTTTTTGGTTTGTCTATTTTTTTCCATTATTTGTTTCTTAAATTCCGTGTGTGTGTGTGTGTGTGTGTGTGTGTGTGTGTGTGTACACTTCTTTATCCATTCATCCATCAGTGGACACTTGGACTGCTTCAATAATTTGGCTATTGTAAATAATGCTGCAGTAAATACAAGAGTGCATGTATCATTTTGAATTAGTGTTTTTGTGTTCTTTGGTTAAATACCCAGGAGTGCATTTACAGGATCATAGGGTAGTTCTATCTTTAATTTTTTGAGGAACTTCTGTACTATCTTTCACAGTGGCTGCACCAGTTTGCATTTCCACCAACAGTCCACAAGAGTTCCCTTTCTCCACATCCTCACACCAACATTTGTTGTTTCTTGTGTTTTTTATTTTATCCATTCTGACAGATGTGAGGTAATACCTCACTGTAGTTTTGAGTTGTATTTCTCTGATGATCAGTGATGTTGAGTACCTTTTCATGTGTTTGTTGGCCATCTGTATATTTTCTTTGGAGAAAAGTCTGTTGATGTTGTCTGCCCATTTTTTAACTGGAACATTAGTTTTCTGGTGTTGAGTTACATGTAAGTTCTTTATATATTTTGAATACTAACCACTTATCAGATATGTCATTTGCAAATATTTTCTCCATTCAGTAGGTTGTCTTTTTGTTTTGTCAATTGTTTCTTTGCTCTGCAGAAGCTTCTTATTCTGAAGTAATGCCAATAGTTAATCTTTGCTTTTGTTTCCCTTGCCTCAGAAGACCCATCTAGAAAGATGCTGTTATGTCCAAAGTCAGAGAAATTATTGCCTGTGCGCTCTTCTGGGACTTTTATGGTTTCATGTCTCACATGGTCCTTAATCCATTCTGAATTTATGTTTGTGTTTGGCGTAAGAAAGTGGTCCAGTTAAATTCTTTTGCATGCAGCTGTCCACTTTTCCCAACACCATTTATTAAAGAGACTTTTTCCCACTGCATATTCTTGCTTCCTTTGTTGAAGATTAATAGACCATATAATCATGGGTTTGTTTCTAGGTTTTCTACCCTGTTCCATTGATCTGTGTCTATTTTTGTGGGAGTACCAAAATGTTTGGATTATCACAGCTTCGTAGTGTCGCTTAAAATCTGGGATTGTAATGCCTCCAGTTTTGTTCCTCTTTGTCAAGACTGCTTTGGTTATTCAGGATCTTCTGTGGTTCCACACATATTTTAGAACGTGTGTATTAGATCAGTGAAAAAGGCTTCTGGTAATTTGATAGGGATTATACTAAGTCTGTAGATTATTTTGGGTAATAGGGACATTTTAACAAAATGTGTTCTTACAATCCATGAGCATGGAATATCTTTCCATCTCTTTGTTCAGTCAATTTCTTTCATCATTGTTTTACAGTTTTCAGACCACAGGTCTTTCACCTCCATGGCTGAGTTTATTCCTAGCTATTTTATTATTTTTGATGTAACTGTAAATGGGATTGTTTTCTTAATTCCTCTTTCCCCTGCTTCATTATTAATTATATACAAATTCAACAGATTTCTGTACATTGATTTTCTATTCCGCAACCTTGGTGAATTCATTTATCAGTTCTAGTAGTTTTTTGGTGGAGTCTTTTTAGGTTTTTCTATATGTAGAATCATGTCATCTGTAAATAGTGAAAGTTTTACTTCTTCCTTACCAATTTGGATGACTTTTATTTCTTTTTGTTGTCTGCTTGCTGTAGCTAAGACTGCCAGTAATATGTTTAATAAAACTGGTGAGAGGGGAAATCCTTGTCTTACTCCTGACCTTAGGGGAGAGCTCTCAGTTTTTTTTAACATCTGAGTATGATGTTAGCTCTGAGTTTCTCATATATGGCCTTTATCATGTTGAAGTATGCTCCCTCTAAACCTACCCTGTTGAGGGTTTTTATCATGAATGGATGCTATACTTTGTCAAATGCTTTTTCTGCATCTATTGAAGTGATTGTATGGCTTTTATCCTTTCTGTTCCTGATGGGATGTTTCACATTGATTTGTGAATATTCAACCACCCTTGCATACCAAGAATAAATCCCACTTGATCGTGGTGAATGCTTTTTTAATGTATTGTTGGATTCAGTTTGTTAGTATTTTGTTGAGGATTTTTGCACCTATGTTCATGAGAGATATCTGCCTCTACTTCTCTCTTTTTTTGTGTGTGGTGTCTTTATATGGTTTTGATATCAGGGTAATGCTGATTTCATAGAATGAATTTGGAAGTTTTCCCTCTTCTTCTATTTTTGGAATAGTTGGAGAAAAACAGATATTAACTCTTCTTTAAATGTATGGTAGAATTTACCTGTGAAGCCAGCTGGTCCTGGACTTTTGTTTGTTGGGAGTTTTTTGATTACTGATTCAATTTCATTACTGGTAATCAGTTTGTTCAAATTTTCTATTTCTTCTTAATTCAGTTTTGGGAGGTTATATGTTTCTAGGAATTTATCCATTTCTCCTTTGTAGTCCAATTTATAAACATACAATTTTTCAAAATATTCTCTTACAATACTTTGTACTTTTTTAGTGTCAGTTATTTCTCCTCTTTCAGTTCTAATTTTGAGTCCCCACCCCTCTCTTTTTATGAGTCTGGAAAAAGTATATGAATTTTATTGATCATTTCAAAGAACCAGCTTCTGGTTTCATTGATCTGTTATTATCAGTTTTGTTTTGTTTTGTTTTTTTTAGTTCCTATTTCATTTATTTCTGCACAAACCTTTATTACTTCCTTCCTTCTATTGGTTTTGGGTTTTGTTTGTTCTTTTTCTAGCTCCTTTAGGTATAAGGGTAGGTTATCTGAGATTTTTTCTTGCTTAAGTTAGGCCTGTATTGCTACAGTCTTTCCTCTTAAAACAGCTTTTGCTGCATCCCAAAGATTATGGATCGCTGTGTTTTTGTTTTCATTTGTCTTCATGTATTTATTTATTTCCTCTCTAATTTCTTGGTTGACCCATTCACAGTAGCATGTTATTTAACCTCCATGTATTCGTGTTCTTTCCAGATTTGTGTATGTGGTTAATTTCTAGTTTCACAGCATTGTGATCAGAAGAGATGCATGGTATGATTTCAATCTTTTTGAATGTTTATACTTGTTTTGTGGATTAATATGTGATCAATTCTGGAGAATGTTCCATGTGCACTTGAAAAGAATGTTTATTCTGCTCCTTTAAGATGGAATGTTCTAAATATATCTGTTAGATCCATCTGGTCCAATGTGTCACTCAAAGTGACTGTTTCCTTGTTGATTTTCTGTTTAGATGATCTGTCCATTGATTTAAGTGGGGTGTTAAAGTCCCCTACTATTATTGCTTTACTATCAAATACTTCCTTTATGTTTGTTATTAACTGCTTCATATATTTATGTACTTCCATGTTGGGTGCAAAAATACAATTTTATATCTTCTTGTTGGATTGGTCCCTTTATGATTATATAGTATCCTTCTTTGTCTTGTTACAATCTTTGTTTTAAAGTCTATTTTGTCCAATATAAGTATTGCTATGTCAGCTTTCTTTACACATCCATTTGCATGACAAATGCTTCTCCATCCTTTCACTTTCAATCTACCTGTGTCTTTAGGTCTGAAATGAGTCCCTTGTAGGGAGTATATAAATGTGTCTTTTTTTTTTTTTATCCATTCTGTCACCCTATGTCTTTTGATCGGAGCATTTAGTCCATTTACATTCATCGTAATTATTGATAGGTACATAGTAATTAACATTTTGTTACTTGTTTTGTCATTGTTTTTGTAGTTTTCTGTTCCTTTCTTCTCTGGCTTTCTTCTCTCATGGTTTGCTGGTTTTCTTTGATGATACACTTGGATTACTTTCTCTTTATTTTTTTGCATATCTATTACTGGTTTTTGATTTGTGGTTACTATTAGGTTTGTATATAACATCTTTTGAATATAGCAGTTCATATTAAGTTGATGGTTGCTTAAGTTTGAACCCATTCTTTACTCCTCTCACCCCGACATTTTACATATACTTTACCATCCTTTTGTGTGTGTGTGTGTGTGTGTGTGTGTGTGTGTGTGTGTGTGTGTGAGTTCCTTGACTAATTTTTATAGATGTACTTATTTTTACTACTTCTGTCCTCCCTTGTTTTTTTAGTCTTACTCATGGTCTTTCCTTTCCACTCAAAGAGTTATCTTTAACATTTCTTGTAGGGCTGGTTTAGTGATGATGAATTCCTTTCACGTTTTGTGGCCTGGAAATTCCTTATCTCCCCTTCTACTCTGAATGAGAGCCTTGCTGCATAGAGTATTCTTGGCTACTGATTTTTTTCCTTTTAGCACTTTGAATACATCATATTATTCCCTTCTGGCCTGCAAAGTTTCTGCTGAAATATCAGCTGATATTCTAAAGCAGTATGTAACTAGTTTCTTTTCTTTCACTGCTTTTAAAATTTTCTCCTTATCACTTATTGCTATTTTAATTACTATGTGTCTTGGTGTGGACCTCCTTGGGTTAATTTTGTTGAGGTATCTTGGTGTTTCCTGGATTTGGATTTGTTTCCTTCCGCAAGTTTGGAAAGTTGTCAGTTATTATTTCTTCAAATAAATTTTTACCGCCTTTTCTCTATCCTTCTGGGGTCCCTATAATGCAAACATTATTATACCTGATAGCAACACTGAGTACCCTAAGTTTATTCTCATTCTGCATAACTTTTTTCTCCCTCACCTGCTCAGCTTGATTACTTTTCATTACTTTGTTCTTCAAGTTGCTTATTCATTCTTCTGTTTCCTCTCGCCCATTACTTATTATGTTTCATGTATTGTGTTCTTCATTTCTGACTGGTTCTTTATTATCTCTTTGTTAAGAGTTTCACTGATGTCCTCCAAACTTTTCTCAAGTCCAGTGAGCATCTTTATGCCATTACTTTAAATTCTCTATCAGGTACATTACTTTTCTCCATTTCACTTATGTCTCTTGCTGTGACTTTGTCCTGTTCCTTCATTTGGGACATATTCCTCTGTCTCTTCATTTTGTCTAACTCTTTGTGTCTATTTCTGTGTGTTAGGAAAGTCAGCTACATCTCCTGATCCTGAATATAATGGCCTTATGTAGCAGAGATCCTAGAGTGCCCTGCAGTGTACTGTCCCATGTTCACTGGAACCTGTCACTTCAGGGTGTTTCCTATGTATGTTGCACATGCCCTGCTCTTGCGGCTGAGCTGCTTTTTCCTTTAGTCCAGTTGTCTGCAGTGGCTCTCTCTGCCTGTTCGGGTATGTTTGGCCCCTATGGTGTTAGTAGGCCAGTCTGGAGATACCTTGGGCTTGAGTTGAGTCAGACCAGGTTCTCACCATTGATGCAGTAGCACCAAACCGCAGGGCGCGTTCCCTGTGCTGTTCCCTGAGGTTTCACTGGTGGGCAAGGACCTGCAATCAGACTAGCCCACTGCTGGGGTCAAAGTCTGACTGGTCATCTTTCCCTCTCCCTGGGACAGGAGTTACTTTGGAGTGGTGTTTTTGTGTCTGCTTACACACTGCAAGGTCTACATCACCATCCTGGATGGGTTCCAGCCAGCAGCCTATTTGAGGGGGCAGATCCATAATGTACAGGGGGCCGGAGTGGGGGGCAGTACTGTTAGCAAATTAGGTAGTCGGGGTGCCTGGGTGGCTCAGTCGTTGGGCGTCTGCCTTCAGCTCAGGTCACGATCCCAGGGTCCTGAGATCGAGTCCCAAATTGGGCTCCCTGCTCCGCAGGAAGCCTGCTTCTCCCTCTCTGGCTTCCCCTGCTTGTGTTCCCTCTCTTGCTGTGTCTCTCTCTACTACTTAAAATATAAGCATTTTTGTATTGGAAAGGAAGGTCTCAAATCAAAGCTCACCTGAAGAAACTATATAAATAAGTCCAAAGTAAATTCAAAGTAAGAAATAATAAAGAACAGAAATCAATGAAATTGAACAAAGAAAACCAATAGAAAATACTCAGTAAATGCAAAAGAAAACTCTAGCAATATTTACAAGGAAAATCAAAATATGAAAAAGGGGTTATCATTTCAGATCTACAAATATTAAAAGGATATTTAAAAAATCCTCAAAACAACACTATGCATATAAATTCATCAATCCAGATGCAATAAACCAATTCCCTGATAGACAAAAAAAGACCAAAATTCACCCAACATGAAAGAGATCATTGGAATAACTATTTAAAAAATGGTAACTATTAAAGGAATGAAATTCATAAATAGAAACTTTCCAAAAAAGAGGGCTCCAGACCCAGGTGGTTTGACCAGAGAATTCTACCTAATATTTTAAAAAGGAAGTATCAATTCTGCACAATCTCTTCCAGAATAAGAGGGAATATTTTTCATTCATTTTTTAAAGTAATCTCTATGCCCAACGTGGGATTCCAACTCATGATCCTGAGATCAAGAGTTACATGCTCCGGGTGCCTGGGTGGCTCAGATGGTTAAGCGTCTGCCTTCGGCTCAGGTCATAATCCTGGAGTCCTGGGATCGAGTCCCGCATCGGGCTCCCTGCTCCTTGGGAGCCTGCTTCTTCCTCTGCCTCTCTCTCTCTCTCTGTCTCTCATGAATAAATAAATAAAATCTTTAAAAAAAAAAAAAAAGAGTTACATGCTCTACCAACTGAGCCAGCCAGGTGCCCTGGAATAATTTTCATTGTATTGTATGAGACAAGCATTAACCTGAAACAAAACCTCTAGAGAGCATTGTCTCTTATGAACAGACATTAAAAATCCTCAACAGAGTATCAGCAAATTGAATCCAGCCATATATAAAAAGTATACACCACAACCAAATAAGATTTATTTCAGGAATGCAAAGCTGGTTCAATGTTCAAAAGTAAATCAGTGTAATCTATCATATTAGCAGTCTAAAGAAGAAAAAATAACACGTGGTTGTGTCAATGCTGGAAAGGCATTTGACAAAATTCAGCATCCAATACAAGAAACAAAATTAGTAAAGTAAGAATAGAAGAAAACTTTTTCAGCATATTAGAGGATATCCAGAAAAAATCTGCAGCTAAAATCTTCATTCATAATAAAAAATTGAATATTTTGCCCTAAAATGTCCTTGCCCAACATTCCTATTGAAAGGAGAATTGGAAGTCATACTCAGTGAAAAGGGCAAGAAAAATAAATTAAAAATATACATTTTGGAAAGGAAGAAATAAAACTGTCCCTATCTACAGATGATAAAACTGTATGTAAAAGTCCTGAAGAATCTACCACAATAACTCCCACAACTAATAAGTATATTTAGCAATGCCATAGACTACAAAGTCAATGCATGCACACACATGTGCACAGAGACACACACACAAATTATACTTCAATTATTTACATTACATTTCTTTTTTTTTTTAAAGATTTTATTTACTTATTTGACAGAGAGACAGCGAGAGAAGGAACACAAGCAGGGGGAGGGGGAGAGGGAGAAGCAGGCTTCCCACGGAGTAGGGAGCCCGATGTGGGGCTCAGTCCCAGGACCCTGGGATCATGACCTGAGCCGAAGGCAGACGCTTAACGACTGAGCCACCCAGGTGCCCCTATTATATTTCTATATATTAGCAACTAACAATTAGAAACTGAAATTTTAAAAATATTATTTAAAACAGCTCCCACTATGTGTTGTAATGGGCACTGGATATTATATAAGACTGATGAATCACAGACCTGTACCCCTGAAACAGATACTACATTATATGTTAATTAATTGATTTTAAATAAAAAATCAATTAATTAATTAAATAAAATACCTCCCCCCAATGAAATAGTTAGGCATAAATCTAACAAAATATATACAAAATCTATATGCTAAAAGAAAGGCTAATAAAATAATTACAACCATTTTCATCTCAATTCTCCCCTTGTTGATATGTAAATTTAACATAATTCCAACCAAGATAATTTTTGTACATATAGCCAAATGTGATATTTTGTACATACAAACTTACATTAAAATTTATATTGAAAGGCAAAGGACCTAGAGCAGCCAAAAAAGAAATTTTTTAAAAAAATGAGGTTGGAGTACCAAAACAACTGATTTAAGACTTACTATAAAGCTATAGTCAATAATACAGTGTGATACTGGCAAAGGAATAAACAAATAGATGACTGAAACAAAATGGAGAACCCAGAAATAGACCTGAACAAATATGACCAATTGATTTTTGACAAAAGTGCAAAGGCAATTCAATAAATTACAGTCTTTTCAACAAATTGTGTTGGAACACCTCAACATTTGAACATCCATATGCACCCTCCCCCAAAACAACACTCAATTTATACCTCACACATTATACCAAAAAAAAAAAAACCTCAAAATAGATTACAGATCTAACTGTAAAATGTAAAACTATAAAACATTTTAGAGAAAATCTTCATGACCTGAGGTTAGCCAAAGAATTTTTAGACATCCCATAAAATGCATGGTGCATTAAAACCATAATAAATTGGTCTTCATCAAAATGAAAACATTTTGCCTGCAAACGACACTAAGAAAATGAAAACACAAGCCACAAAGTGGGAAAAACTATTCACAGCACATATCAGGCAAGTGCAAGTTCTCAAAATACACAAGTTTGAGTACAAGTTCTCAAAAAATATAAGAACCTCTTATAATTTAAGAATTTTTAAAAAGCAAATAAAAAATCTGAAGAAATATACCAATATATGAGAAATATAAATGACCAATAAACACATGAAAAGATGCTTAGTATCACACTTTCAAATCACAGTCAACAAAGGACTTCTATGCAGAATACATAAAAATCTTCCAAAACTCACCAGTAAGAAAATACAATGTAATTTAAAAGTGGGCAAAAGAGTTGAACAGATATATGGATTGCAAGTAGAGTACATGAAAATATGTTCAACATTAATTATTAATTAATTTTTACATTAGGGAAATTCAAACTAAAACCATGATGAGGGATGCCTGGGTGGCTCAGTCAGTAAAGCATCTGCCTTTGGCTCAGGTGATGAACTCAGGGTCCTGGGATCAGCCCCACATTGGGCTCCCCACTCAGCGGGGAGTCTGCTTCTCCCTCTCCTTCTGCCCCTCCCCTCACTCCGTTCATGCTCTCGCTCTCTCTCTAATAAATAAATAAAATCTTAAAAAAATTTTGATGAGATACCACTATACACCTATATGAAAGGCTAAAGTAAGTAATATTTAAAATGCCCAATGCTGATAAGAATGTGGAGCAAGTGAAACTCTTACACATTGCTGGTAAGAATGCACAAACCCCTAGAATAGAGTTTAGCAGTTTCATATAAAGATTAATGTACACTTATTATATTTTATATAAGTCCTTCACCCAGCTGTTTACTGAGAGAAATGAAAACATGTTCATAGAAAATCCTGTACACAAATATTTATAGAAGCTCGATTCAGAATCACCAAATTTCCTTCAACAAGTGGAAAGAATAAATACTGATACAATGGACTACTACTCTGCAATAAAAACAAATGGAATGGAGGGGGTAGAAGGGATGGGGTGGTTGGGTGATGGACACTGGGGAGGATATATGCTATGGTGAACGCTGTGAATTGTGTAAGACTGATGAATCACAGACCTATACTCTTGAAACAAATAATACAATTATGTGTTAATAAAAAAAAATGGAACTGTTGAGCTTACTACAACTTGAAAAAATCTCAAATGCATTATGCTAATGGAAGGGAGACATTCTCAAAGGTACATGCTATATGATTCATTCATAAAACATTTGCAAAAAAAAAATAAACCTTTAAACAGTGGTTGCCAGGTGCTAGCAATGGGCCAATAACACAAGGGATTTTTGAAGGGTGATGAAACTGTTCTTTATCTTGACTGTGGTGGTAGTTACATGAACCTACACACATGTTAAAATTCACACAGTCCACCAAAAAAAGGTCAATTTTTACGATCTCCTACTTTAAAAATAAAATTAAACATAACAAAGATAATTAGAAAATCCCTGTTTGTTTGGAAATTCAGAAAATGCTCTTTTAAATAGCTCTTAAGTCAAAAGAGATGTTGCAATGGAAATTAGAAATTTTGAAGTGAATGATAATGAAATATGGGATGTACTCTAAAGCTATGATTGGAGGAAAAGTCATAACCTTAGACAAATATATTAGAAAAGGAGAAAAATTCAAAATAATGGCAGAAAACAAATAGCACATAAAACCTAAAGAAATAAAAACCTAAAAAAATTAAGAATTAAAAGAACAGTAAGAATTAATGGAAAATAATAAGAAGAATTATGGACAAAATAACACTAAAATTACACAAAGTATTTGACAGTATAAAAATAAAAGAATATAATCTCTTAACTCTTTAACTGGTAAATGGATAATAACTTGTGGTAAGTCCATAAAATGGAATACTACTATTAGCATTATAAAGGAATAAATTGATACATGAACAGCCTAAATGTATCCCAAAAGCATTATGGTAAGTAAAAGAAGCACGACACAAAAGGCTACACACTGTGTGAATCCATTTATATGATATTGAGAAAAGGTGAAACTTTTCAATTTGACAAGGGGTGGGAGTGGAGGAAGGAGACTACACACAGAACATAAGGAAACTTTTTAGGGTGATGGAAATACTCTGTATCTTGCTTGTGATGAGAGTTAGATGCCCATATAATTGTCATATGACTGTCAAAACTCAGAACTACATACCTAAGAAGTGAATTTTACTGCATATAAATTATATCTCAAAAATCTACTTAAAAACCTAATACAGAAAAAAGACATTTGAAAATTTCTAAAAAAGTATCAACGGTAAATATTTTAAGCAGATAATGCTTTTTAACTCAGAAGCACACATCTTGTGATATAGTATCAGTGTAATTTCTTGGGCTTAGGTTAAGCCATGACAATTTTTCAAATTAACTTTACAGTCGCAAATTTACTGGACCTAACACTACTGATGGATGGATGACATTTAAAGATCTTCATTTAAAGAATAAATAATCAAATAGTTACTTATCAATTTGAGTGATTGTGTTTACAAAAAAGCACTACTCTTATTTATCTAGATAGCTTTGAAAGATGAAAACATTTTTCTTCTCCTTCCATCTTTCATTCTTTTGGTTGAGTGGATTTAATTTCTACGTAGTCACAATATAAGTTTTAACTCTGGCTTTTTTCAAATTCACATTACTTTTCAAAATTTGATATCTACCAGTTTCTTTTTCTAATGTGGAATGCCATCTTTTATCTTTCTCAAGAAAAAGAAGCTAACACTGCAACATTACAACCAAAGTGATCTACTTCCCGGTGACCTGTCACCGGCTGGCATATCGAGAGGCCAAAGGCTGCCATTTCAAAACCTCCTCTAAGAGTTCATAAAGAATTAAAACAGCAGCACTCATTGTTCTATTTCCCTAACTGCACTTGTTGTGTTAGTGATTATCACATATGTAATAGCATTTACAAAGTGCTTTGTGTTTATACCCACAAGTTTCAATTTCTGACTGGGATTGTTTCCAATCTTCCTATAGTTACATATGCAATCTCAAAAACTAGGGACAATATCCTTAGCACTAAATGAAAAGCGTTAACACCAATGACACCACCTGGAGTTTTTATTTTAGAATACACTTTCAAAGTCTTGAAATCTAAGCTATGTTAACAATACTTAGATGAATGGAATGTATTATTATAACCTACTCTGCTTTAGTGGAAAAGGGCACTCCATAACTACATCATCCAAAAAGACATACGCTATTCCTATCATCTGGCTATACACACTCCATTTACCAGGATATTAAGAACAGTTAAGTTAGCTTTTTAAAAACTGTCCTATAATATCACATTAGGATATAAAAATAGATCATCATACAGGTATCTATTTCCCAATCTTCACTATTTAATCAAAGGAGGTTAAATTTCTGCTTTTCTACTTGTGTTGACCAAGATTTACCGAATATGTCAAGCATACATTATGGTTTATAACAATCTGTTCTATTTTGGAGATGCTACTCCAATGCTCACTAGACTGGGAAGAAAGCCTATGAGAATTGAATAAACTAGATTTTTAAAAAATATATTGAACAGATTGTTTCTATTTGGATTAGCATCATTCATATCTGGGATACTCAATGTGCTTCACAATGAGGTATAAATTAGAACTATAATGAGTACTTACAAGCAACGGCTTAGCTTTTAGGGGAACTGCTTGTTTATTTAGGAAGAAAAGACTTGGCTGACACTCCAAGTTTATTCCCTCTACATTTCTCTAGCAATAGTGCAGATTTTTTAGCTTACAAAGCCATACATAACCTAACTGAAGGCAAACACCAAGGCCTTCAGTAAAGATCTCTATGGAATTGTATACTTAAGTCTAGTCGTTTGCCCTGTAACCATGTACCAAATCAACAGAGTAGGTGATATCAATTAGGATCCTGAAATAAATTAGATCAGGCATGACGAGTCATCAGTGAGGATTGGAATTTTAATCAGTATTTAAAATATAAATTCTACAAGTGACATTCAATTTTTTAAGCAACTGATGCTAAATGATATTAACTAAAACACAACTGGTAACATTTAAAGTACAGAAAAAGATAATGAGAGTTATGTAGACTTGTTAAAAAAATGTAGTCTGGAGACTTTGATGGAGGTGATGTATATATGTGTGGGTACACATGCACACTTAAAATAGGCATGGAGTAGTTGCTTATTTTTCTAATGTCAAAAATTCAATTTTGTCATTTTCAAATGCTTTAAAAGCTAGATTTCAATACCTAGAAACAACTTCTAAAACCATCTCTACAAATACATCAGTATTTACTATGGTCCAGGTAAATACAGTGTTGAATAAGACAGACAAGGTATATACCTTACAAAATTATAAAGCTCTCTATTCAGATTAGGTATAAATACTATGAGTGCTAACTGCAGGGCTATTTAGCACACTCATGAGGGGCAGAGAATATCTAATGAAGGAAGTGATGTCTAAAGTGAGCCTCAAAAGATGAATGGAACTAGCAGGAGACGTGGAGGAAAGAGTATTTCAGGCTGAGAATAGCCTTTCAAAAGACTCAAAAGTTAGAAAAAAGAATGATAGTTGAGAAACTGGTAAACACAAGGATCAATAATTAAATTTGTGTTGTTAATAAAAAATACGATTTATTGAGATCCCACTCTATAGTACTAGCCTTCTTACATATACTGCTTCTAATATTTACAGCTTTTCAATTATCATTATCTCCATTTTACAGAATAACACATTTAAGGCTCAAAGAAAATAACTTGCCCTGTCAAGAAAAAAATTTAAATGACTTGAGATGGCCAAAAATTACTAGGTATCTTGTCTAGGGTGCCTTTCCAAGTTATCTCCACCTTTCAACCCTTTCTTTGCCTATTTTTAAATTTCAATATTATAGATAATTTAGAGCAATGCAAATGATTATTTTCCATAGATATGCATATGGATTTTGTCCAGTAGAGTTGTCACTGATTTCCATCCTGCAAGAAGCCAGTTTTGACTCTATTAAACAATTTTGCATCCTATAAATATGTGTCTGCTCTTTGGATTCTCCTTGGTGCTGTTGTAGTAACATTTTCATGGTTCCCTCATTAATTAATGAGTTAAATAATACCTTTGGCATATGTTCATGAGTATTTTTATGAGTCATGATTTTACCTTTTTAAAAAATTATCCTTTAATGGTTCCAAACACAGTGAATCAGAATTTGAAAGTTTGTGTGGATTCTATTATGGTTCCAAAGATAAAAGTTCCTCCCATTACACACAACTCACTATTCCCTCCTTTTATTCTTGAATATTAATGCTAACACAATTTTTTGTAGTACCTCTTATAAGGGTCTCACCAAATTTTTTATAGTCAATGTGATGAAACATACTAATAACTCCAGCATGAGGCTACCTCACTCTCTCACTAACTTCACGTAACTGTAATTCCTGAGCCTCCTATGGAATGAAAAAGGAAAATAAAAATACCTTCTCTCATTCTAAGACTTTTCACAGCCAGGAAACCACAAAAAGAAAGAATGAACCTACAATTCATGCCATTTAATGCTCTATCAGGCATAATTCAAGTCAAATCCCATTGGGCAAACTCTGGGATAATTAAAATGTACTGATATAATGAATAAGAGAAAGATGGCGACCTGGGGGAGAACTTCTAAAACCCCTGCCTCCTGCTTTTGCTGATTATTCTTTTTGTTAGTTAGACTCCATTTCTTGACCTCGTCTTTTTGAAAAAATTACAGATTGTTTCTGTTGAACAAAACTAATACCTAGTGGCAAACCCACACAATAGAAATTGGGTGGTAAATTTTATTGCAATAAAAAATACCCAACAACATAAAGGGCCACTGTTATGTATTCATTCAATTCACAAAGAAATTGTAAAAAATTTAATTTAGAAAGGAAAAAAAATCCAGTGCACACATTTATATAAAAATGTATTTGTTTACCTCCTTAACAAAACTGACAGTACGAACCTTCCTTTGCATGTTACAATGACATGTGATAAAGGTATATGCTTCTGTCGAACCAAACATTTACCCTTCGCCACTGGTGAAAGGCAACAAGATCTCTTTACAAAGCCTCGTCTTTTTCAATAAATTTTGCATGAAAACATGTTATACTGGCACAAAGTTGCCTGCTGTCACATTCGAAGTGTGATAAATGTTTAATGAAAACAACACCACACAGCTTGGTGTCAGACAACAGCTATCACACAGCCCTGCTTTGATCCAAACAGACACTTAAAAGGAGTTCTAAGCACACTCTGCACCACAGAACTCTATAACCTATATGCAAATAGGGGTAAATTAGCATAAATGACTTCCTGCTGCATAAAGAAATAAAAGGTAAGGAAAAATATGACAGCATCTAAGAGTATGTAACTGCTGTCAAAACTCAGAGTCCAGCATTCCCACATCACTTCAACATCTTCTGCCAAGCACTAGGTAGAAAAAAATCTCATCAACAGAAACTTAGTGCATGAAACTCTACAACTGAAGACTCTGGAACATTGCCAGGTCAAAGCCATAACCAACATACATCTCTAAAGTATGATTACTACATGGCACTATATTTCTTATACACGCTATTTGTAATACTTCTAGTTTTTTAAGTATAGTTATCCCCATTTACAGAAAAATAAATTAAGGCTCAAAGGGAATAACTTGTTCTATAATGAAAAAAATTGTAAATGATTTAAAATGAGCAAAAATTATATTTTTTCTGCAACTTAATTTACCTTTCCCAGAATCTAAATACCTTAGCACACTTTTAAATGTGTGTGTGTGTGCATATATTTCAGAGTACTACATGTTCAAAGGCAGTAATTCCTATGAACAAAAAGTATATGCTGTTTCTGTTGATAAGCTTTCAGTTGTTTTAGTCTATAAAGACATACTTGAAATAGTTTTGATACAATATAACTTCTAATTACACTGCAAAGTAAACTTTTTAATGAAAGATTTTATAAACAGGTAATATACAGGGTATGAAGCCCAATTTTACCGCTGTCCCAGTAGCTTCTAATATATTTTCAGAAAGATTTAAAAACAATTGATGTAGTGGGAGTCACACTTCAGTATAAGAAATTCTACTTAAACATATTTCCCTTCCATTACCCACCAAAAAGAACTGCTTCAGTTGTCCAGATATGAATTCCTATGTCCACTGGGAAATACTTAACTCTCTCTAAAAGCACAAAGGCTTAAAAAGTTATATAAAGAAAGAAGAGAAAAAAAGTATAAACTCAAGTTTTTAAGCAAAATATTCTAGAAATCTTGATGGGCACATTTCTGAAAACAATATCCATCTACTGAAAAGTCAATAAGGGGTTAATAACTGAAAGCCTTTCATAGTGCCAGATCTAAAGGAGAATATGTTCAGGAATACTAAATTAGATTCCTGATGAATTCCAAAGTTACTCAAATTAAGAAAGTATTTTACTAGGCAATAACTGATTTAAACAAAATTTTCCTGGCTAGTGATTTAAATCCTGATGGAAAATAGATTTAAATCAAATCCATCCAAATTCTACTCTGAAGGATAGCACTATGATTTAAAATAAACAGTACAAGGCGGGAGAAGCAAGATGGCGGAGGAGTAGGAGACCTAAATTTCGTCTGGTCCCAGGAATTCAGCTGGATAGGTATCAAACCATTTTTAACACCTACAAACTCAACAGGAGATCAAAGAAAAGAACAGCAGCAATTCTATAAACAGAAAAGCAACCACTTTCTGGAAGGTAGGATGTGTGGAGAAGTGAATCCGAGGCGATATACAGGAAGACAGATGGGGAGGGAGCCAGCTACCAGCAACTGATAGAACAGTGAAGCACAAAATCAGAACTTTTAGAAGTCGGCTCCACTTGAGGGACATCACTCCAGTGGCTAAGCGGGGGTGGGGGGGGTGGGGGAGGTTGGAACCCTCGCTGGGACAGTGTGGTCTCAGGACCCTTGGGGTAACAGAAAGACCGGGAGAGCCTGAGTGTGGCAGAGCTCCCAGTTATCAAAGCGGGGAAGCCTGCTGCAAAGAGGAGTGAAGGAGTGGGCTATCAGCTCAGGGTTGCCGGAAACTGTGATCTGAGGCACAGTCAGGCCACTGCTCTTCGAGCAGGGAATCAACTAGCGGCATATCCAGGGAGACTCCCCTTCCTGCCCCGGGATAAATGGCGTGGTAGTGCACTGCAGGAATCTGCTGGGTTTGGAGACACTAAACAGGGTCACGTGCCAGAGACAGAAATGCTCTGGCACAGGCCGGGTGAGCACGGAGCACGGAGTGCAGCTGGACACCGGGGAGACAGGAATGATTGACTGCTTTTCTCTGAGGGCTCACTGAGGAGTGGGGCCCTGAGTTCTTGGCTCCCCTGGGGCCAGAGACTGAAGGGCTGCAATATTCACTCTCATCCTCCAAAGCTGTACAGAAAGCTTTCAGGGAACAAAAGCTACCAAGAGCAAACCCAAGCAGATTACATAGCCTACCCCTGGCAAGGGCGGTGCAATTCCGCCTGGGCAAAGACATTTGAAAATCACTGCAACAAGCCCCTCCCCTAGAAGATGGGCAAGAACATCCAGCCAAGACCAAGTTTACCCATCAATGAGAACTGCAAACTTCCAGCGTTAGGGGGATACAGCACACAGAATTCATGGCTTTTTCCCCATGATTCCTTAGTCTTTCAAAGTGAATTTTTAAAATTTTCTTTATTTTTCTCTTTTTCTTCTTCCCCCTTTTCAACCAACATCCTTTTGAAATCTTTTTTAAATTTCATTTTTCCATTCATATTTTACCCCTTCATTGTATTTTTTTAAAAGATTTATTTATTTATTTATTTGAGAGAGAGAATGAGATACAGAGAGCATGGGGGGGGGAGGGTCAGAGGGAGAAGCAGACTCCCTGCTGAGCAGGGAGCCTGATGCGGGACTCGATCCCGGGACTCCAGGATCATGACCTGAGCCGAAGGCAGTCGCTTAACCAACTGAGCCACCCAGGCGCCCTACCCCTTCATTGTATTTAACCTTATTTTTTGTATATATATGTTCTACTTTCTTTAAAATTTTGGGATACAGTTTCTTCTAACAGAACAAAATATACCCTAAATCTAGTGTATGATGTCCTAGTCTCCCACCTAACCATATTTTTTTTTAATTTTTTCATTCTTTTCTTAAACAACTACTTATCAATTCCTTCTAAAATCTTCTTAAATTTTCATCTTTACAATCATATTCCATCCCTTCATTGTATTTACCCTTATTTATCTATATATGTAAGTTTTCAATTCTTTAAAATTTGGGGAGCCAATTTCTTTCAACAGACCAAAGTGCAACCAAAATCTAGTGTTTGGCTCTGTTCTATTCACCAGCCTGATCATATTTTTTATTTTTTTTAATTTCCCTTTCTTTTCCCTCAGCATCACGTCTCTTCTGATTTGCTAAGTGTATATTTCTCTGAGATCGTTGTTACCCTGTTAGCATTTTGTTCTCTCATTCATCTATTCTCCTCTGAACAAAATGACAAGACGGTAAACATCAGCTCAAAAAAAAAAAAAAAAGAACAAGAGGCAGTACCGACTGCCAGGAACCTAATCAATATGGACATTAGTAAGATGTCAGAACTAGAGTTCAGAATGACAATTACAAAGATACTAGCTGGGCTTGAAAAAAGCATACAAGATACTAGAGAATCCCTTTCTGGAGAACAAAAGAACTAAAATCTAACCAAGTCGAAATCAAAAAGGCCATTAGTGAGGTGCAATCAAACATGGAGGCTCTGGAGGGGAATCAGGGGGAGACGAACCATGAGAGACTATGGACTCTGAGAAACACACTAAGGGTTCTAAAGGGGAGAGGGGTTGGGGGGATTCGTTAGCCTGGTGATGGGTATTAAAGAGGGCACATATTGAATGGAGCCCTGGGGGTTATATGCAAACAATGAATCATGGAACACTACATCAAAAACTAATGATGTAATATATGGTGATTAACATAACATAATAAAATAAAATTTGAAAAAATGGAGGTTCTAACTGCTAGGATAAATGAGGCAGAAGAGAGAATTAGTGATACAGAAGACCAAATGACGGAGAATAAAGAAGCTAAGAAAAAGAGATAAACAACTACTGGATCATGAAGGCAAAATTCAAGAGATAAGTGATACCATAAAGCAAAACAACCTTAGAATAGTTGTGATCCCAGAAGAAGAAAAAAGAGAGAGAGGGGCAGAAGGTATACTGGAGCAAATTATAATAGAGAACTTCCCTAATGTGGGGAAGGAAACAGGCATCAAAATCCAGGAGGCACAGAGAACCCCTCTCCAAATCAATAAAAAGAGGTCAACACTTCCACATCTAATAGTAAAACTCACAAGTTTCAGAGACAAAGAGAAAATCCTGAAAGGAGCTGGGGACAATAGGTCTGTAACCTACATTGGTAGAAATATTAGACTGGCAACAGACCTATCCACAGAGACCTGGCAGGCCAGAAAGGACTGGCATGATATATTCAGAGCACTAAAGGAGAAAAATATGGAGCAAAGAATACTATATCTAGCTAGGCTGCCACTGAAAATACAAGGAAACATAAAACGCTTTCAGGACGAACAAAAACTAAAAGAATTTGCAAACACCAAACCAGCCCGACAAGAAATATTGAAAGGGATCCTCTAAGCAATGAAAGAGCCAAAAAGTAACATGGACCAGAAAGGAACAGAGACAATATACAGTAACAGTCACCTTACAGGCAATACAATGGAACTAAATTCATATCTTTCAATAGTTACCCTGAAGTAAATGGGCTAAATGCCCCAATCAAAAGACACAGGCTATCAGATTGGATTAAAAAAACAAGACCTGTTGATATGCTGTCTGCAAGAGACTCATCTTAAACCCAAAGACACCTCCAGATTGAAAGTGAGGGGGTGGAAAACCATTTACCACGCTAATGGACAACAAAAGAGAGCTGGGGTGGCAATCCTGACATCAGACAAATTATATTGTAAACCAAAGACTATAATAAGAGATGAGGAACGACACTACATTGTACTTAAAGGGTCTATCCCACAAGAAGATCTAACAATTGTAAATATCTATGCCTCTAACATGGGAGCAGCCAATTATATAAGCCAAATAATAACAAAATCAAAGAAACACATCAACAACAATACAATAATAGTAGGGGACTTCAACATCCCCCTCACTGAGATGGACAGATCATCTAAGCAAAAGATCAACAAGGAAATAAAGGCTTTAAATGACACACTGGACATGATGGGCTTCACAGATATATTGAAAACATGCCATCCCAAAGCAACAGAATACACATTCTTCTCTAGTGCCCATGGAACATTCTCCAGAATAGATCACAGCCTGGGTCACAAATCAGGTCTCAACCAATACCAAAAGACTGGGATCATTCCCTGAAAATTTTCGGACCACAATGCTTTGAAACTAGAACTCAATCACAAGAGGAAAGTCGGAAAGAACTCAAATACATGGAGGCTAAAGAGCATCCTACTAAAGAATGAATGGGTCAACCAGGAAATTAAAGAAGAATTTAAAAAATTCATGGAAACCAATGAAAATGAAAACACAACTGTTCAAAATCTTTGGGATGCAGCAAAGGCAGTACTAAGAGGAAAGTATATAGCAATACAAGCCTTTCTCAAGAAACAAGAAAGGTCTCAAATGCAAAACCTAACCTTACACCTAAAGGAGCTGGAGAAATAACAGCAAGTAAAGTCTAAAATCCGCAGGAGAAGGGAAATAATAAAGATCAGAGCAGAAATCCATGAAATAGAAACCAAAAGAACAGTAGAACAGATAAATGAAACTAGGAACTGGTTCTCTGAAAGAATTAATAAGATCGATAAACCTCTGCCAAACTTATCAAAAAGAAAATAGAAAGGACCCAAATAAATAAAATCATGAACGAAAGAGGAGAGATCACAACCAACACCAAAGAAATACAATTATAAGAACACATTATGAGCAACTATATGCCAGCAAATTTTCCAGATAATCTGGAAGAAATGGATGCATTCTTAGAGGCATATAAACTACCAAAACTGAACCAGGAAGAAATAGAAAAACTGAACAGACCCATAGCCAGTAGGAAAATTGAAGTAGTAATCAACAATCTCCCAACAAACAAGAGCCCAGGGCCAGATGACTTCCCAGGGGAATTCTACCAAACACTTAAAGAAGAATTAATACCTACTCTTCTGAAACTGTTCCAAAAAATAGAAATGGAAGGAAAACTTCTAAACTCCTTTTATGAGGCCAGCATTACCTTGATCTCAAAACCAAGACAAAGATCCCATCAAAAAGGAGAACTACAGACCAAGATCCCCGATTGAACATGGATTCAAAAATTCTCACCAAAATAGTATCCAATAGGATCCAACAGTACATTAAAAGGATTATTCACCACAACCAATTGGGATTTAATCCTGGGCTGCAAAGTTGGTTCAACATCCGCAAAACAATGTGACACAACATTAATAAAAGGAAGAACAAAAACCTTATGATATTCTCAATAGATGCAGAAAAACCAATTGACAAAGTACAGCATCCTTCCTTGATTAAAACTCTTCACAGTGTAGGGATAGAGAGTACATACCTCAATATCATAAAAGCCATCTATAAAAAACCCACAGTGAATATCATACTCAATGGGAAAAAACTGAGAGCTGTTCCCCTAAGGTCAGGAACACGGCAGGGATGTCCACTATCACCACTGCTATTCAACGTAGTACTAGAAGTCCTAGCCTCAGCAATCAGACAACAAAAAGAAATAAAAGGCACCCAAATCGGTAAAGAAGTCAAACTCTCACTCTTTGCAGATGATAGGATACTTTATGTGGAAAACCCAAAAGACTCCACCCCAAAACTACTAGAACTCATAAAGGAATTCAGTAAAGTGACAGGATATAAAATCAATGCACAGAAATCAGTGGCATTTCTATACACCAACAACAAGACAGAAGAAAGAGAAATTAAGGGATCAATCCCATTTACAACTGTGCCCATACCATAAGATACCTAGGAATAAATCTAACCAAAGAGGCAAAGAATCTGTACTCATAAAAGAAATTGAGGAAGACACAAAGAAATGGAAAAACGCTCCATGCTCATGTACTGGAAGAACAAATATTGTGAAAATGTCTGGGCTACCTAGAACAATCTACACATTTAATGCAATCCCTATCAAAATACCATCCACTTTTCTCCAAGAAATGGAACAAATAATCCTAAAATTTGTATGGAACCAGAAAAGAACCCGAATGGCCAGAGGAATGTTGAAAAACAAAGCTGGTGGCATCACAATTCTGGACTTCCAGTTCTATTACAAAGCTGTCATCATCAAGACAGTACGGTACTGTTACAAAAACAGATATATAGATCAATGGAACAGAACAGAGAGCCCAAAAATGGACCCTCAACTCTATCGTCAACTAAACTGTGACAAACCTGGAAAGAATGTCCAGTGGAAAAAAGATAGTCTCTACAACAAATGAGTGCTGGGAAAATTGGACAGCCACATGCAGAAGAATGAAACTGGACCATTTCCTTATACCATAAACAAAAATAGACTCATAATGGATGAAAGACCTAAATGTGAGACAGGAATCCATCAAAATTCTTGAGGAGAACACAGGCAGCAACCTGTTTGACCTCAGCCGCAGCAACTTCTTCCTAAAAACATCACCAAAGGCAAGGGAAGCAAGGGCAAAAGTGAACTACTGGGACTTCATCAAGATAAAATCTTTTGCACAGCAAAGGAAACAGTGGACAAAACCAAAAGACAACTGACAGATTGGAAGAAGATATTTGCAAATGACATATCAGATAAAGGGCTAGTATCCAAAATCTATAAAGAACTTATCAAACTCAACAACCAAAGAACAAATATTCCAATCAAGCAATGGGCAGAAGACATGAACAGACATTTCTGCAAAGAAGACATCCAAATGGCCAACAGACACATGAAAAAGTGCTCAACATCGCTGGGCATCAGGGAAATCCAAATCAAAACCTCAATGAGATACAACCTCACACCAGTCAGAATGGCTAAAATTAACAAGCCAGGAAACGACAGTTGTTGGCAAGGATGCGGAGAAAGGGGAAACCTCCTACACTGTTGGTGGGAATGCAAGCTGGCGCAGTCACTCTTGAAAACAGTATGGAGGCTCCTCAAAACGCTGAAAATAGAGCTACCCTAAGACCCAGCAATTGCACTACTGGGTATTTACCTCAATGATACAAATGTAGTGATCCTAAGGGGCACCTGCACCCAAATGTTTATAGCACCAATGTCCACAATAGCCAAACCATGGAAATAGCCTAGAAAGAGCCAACAGATGAATGGATAAAGAAGATGTGGCGTGCGCACACACACACACACACACACACACACACACACACACACACACACACCCCGGAATATTATGCAGCCATCAAAAAATGAATTCTTGCCATTTGCAACAACGTGGATGGAACTAGAGGGTATTATGCTAAACGAAATAAGTCAATCAGAGAAAGATAAGTATCACAGGATCTCACTGATATGAGAAATTTGAGAAATAAGACAGAGGATGATAGGGGAAGGGAGGGAAAAATGACACAAGACGAAACCAGAGAGGGAGACAAACCATAAAGGGACTTAATCTCAGGAAACAAACTGAGGGTTGCTGGAAGGGAGGGGGGTTGGAGGGATGGGTGACGGACACTGGGGAAGGTATGTACTATGGTGAGCACTGTGAACTGTTTAAGTCTGATGAATCACAGACCTGTGACCCTGAAACAAATAATACATTGTATGTTAAATAAATAAATAAAAAACAGTACAATGTCACTGGTCATATTGACATTTTTATTTACAACCAATCTTTTTTTAAAAAGATTTTATTTATTTGAGAGAAAGAGAGAAAGAGCACAAGCAGGGTGAGGGGAGAGGGAGAAGCAGACTCCCCACTGAGCAGGGAGCCTGATACAGGGATTGGTCCCAGGACCCCGGGATCACGACCTGAGCCAGAGGCAGCCACTTAACCGACTGAGTCACCAAGGTGCCCCTCACAACCAATTTTTCAAAAAAGTCTATAAAAATGTTTTATAATAGCCAGCTATACTTGACGGAGTTTGATCAAATGTTGCTAAGGAAGACACAATATGAATACACAGAAGACTCATATGGGGTGTCTAATGTTCACAATCATCAAACCAAGCTGTAATTATGGGATGTCATGACAAGTTTCATATTTCTGATTTCTCACTCTCAGTATAAGTGTGCTTATCAAAATAATGTTGTGTCCAACTTCAACGTAAGAACTACTATTAATAAAATGTGTTTTCATATTTCAAAACATTTCTATAAAATAAATACAAATAGCTAATGATACGATAAATATTTTAAGTTTTAAAAATTTGGGGGGAAGCTAATAAAACAAGAAAAATCTGTATCAATGTTTAAAGGTAAAATAGTCTGAAAAAGCAAATTGTGTAAATGTAGAAAACACTGAAAATTAACATTAAATCATCTTTAGAAAATCTAAGACAAGGCTCAGTTGGTGTCTTTTTATTTTTTTAAAGATTATTTATTTATTTATTTGTGAGAGCATGAGCAGGGGGAGGGGGAGGAGCAGCAGGAGGAGAAGCAGACTCCCTGCTGAGCAGGGAGCCAGACATGGGGCTGGATCCCAGGACCCTGAGATCATGACCTGAGCTGAAGGCAGACGCTTAACTGACTGAGCCACCCAGGCGCCCCAGTTGGTGTCTTTCTTAAATTAATCCTTCATATATGGGCGCCTGGGTGAGTCAGTTGGTTAAGCAACTGCCTTCGGCTCAGGTCATGATCCTGGAGTCCCGGGATCGAGTCCCACATCGGGCTCCCTGCTGAGCAGGGAGTCTGCTTCTCCCTCTGACTCTCTTCCCTCTCATGCTCTCTATCTCTCATTCTCTCTCTCTCAAATAAATAAATAAAATCTTAAAAAAAAATTAATCCTTCATATAGTATTATAAGGGAAGACACCTTTTAGTCCCTACAAACTCCTGATACCCTCCCAGCTTTTATTAGGCCTTCCTTATTCAGTAGCTTCATAAAATGAAAAGATCAATTTATAACACTATAAGATGTAATCATTCAAATGTTCCAGGAATTCCAAGAACTATATTCAATTATCTGCTGTATTTATAAGATTTTTCAGAATTATCTAATTTGGTATCTTCTTCCTCAAAAGTTTAATAAAAAAACTCTTCCTTATTATTAGGCTCATTAAATTCTTGCACATTCCTTCCTCTCCCACTTTTATTTTTCCCAATTTGTAAAATAGTCCTTTACTATTATTACTCTTACTCTTCTTAATTTGTATTTTATAAATGTATGCTTTATATTCTATCAATTTTCATATAATATTGATATTTTCAAACTGGATTGATAAAAACAAACATTGTTATACATAAAGAAGCAGAAGTGTTATCTTCTCTATGTGGGAAGCAGCCAGGTTATTTAGCGTAACATAAGCTAAAATATTGTTCTTGGGTTGCTCAACTACAATGAACTAATATATAAGTCCTAAATATATGATTTGTGAATTTTTTTTTTCCTCCACCCACTTTTTTTCAGCAGCGAGGTAAAATCATTTGGCAAGAGACAGCTCACAAAATGATCACAGAAATAAATTCAAGGACTAGAAATTTTGTGGTTTTGATTAAATATAATTCTAAATAAACATATGAAATGCTGTTGTAGGAAAATATGTGAGAAAGAAGAGGGAGAAAAGAGAGAACCAATCTTTTACTAATGACAGATTTCTGGCCTGATCAAAGAAAAATAAGGCACAGAAATTCTTTCAGTTCTCTTTAGGTATTTTCTAGGTAAGTTTAAGCAACAGCATATGACTTGATCTCAAACATTATATCTCATCATCAATGATTATGGATTACTACAGGAATGAGGATAATGTACTGTTAAGAGTCAAGATGCTCTTGTCAGGAAACATGAATTAGAAGCTTAACTCTACCATTTACTAGCTCTATGACTACAAGTTTTTATCTATATGAAGGATAATAAAAGTTCATATTTCATGAGACTATTATGATAAGTAAATAAGATAATGCATGTCAACTGGTTAGCAAAACTCCTGATACTTAGAAAATATATTTAAAATGTAAAACACTTATTATGTCCGCGGGAAACAAAGCATTTTGTTCATATCTCATGTAGACCTGATCGTATCATTACCCTGCTTGCAACTTCATCAGCTTCTCACTGCCTTTAGAATTAACTCCCAACTTAAGTTATAAGATACTCCAAATACTCATTTCTCACCATTATTCCTCTTCAATTCTAAACCAAGCCTCATTAGACTTTAGTTCCTCAAATATGCCATACTCCCCTGCTTGCCTCTAAGTCTTTCCACATGAAGTTGGCTTTGCACATAACGTTCTTTCTCATCTCTTTCTTCACCACTTCTTCTGAGAGCCCTTCCCTGACATGCTGACTAGTCTGGACCAAACAGCTTAATGTTCATGGAGATATCTTGCAACCACAATTCGTCAAGACTAAGGATGAAAGCCAAGAGGCTAAGACTGGCCTGTTGGAAGAGTTAAAAAGTACCCAAATCTGCTTACCTCTAAACTCTCTGTTTTATTAGCAATAAACGTGCTCATGGGGGAACCTGGGTGGTGCAGTCAGTTAAGCCTCCAACTCTTGCCTTTGGCTCAGGCTGTGATGGCAGGGTTGTGAGATCAAGCCCCGCATCGGGCTCTGTGCTGAGCAGAGCTTCTCTCTCCCTCTTCCCTCTGCCTTCCTCCCCGCTCTCTCTCTATATAAAATAAATAAATAAATCTCTAAAAAAAATTGTGCTGAAGGTTTAAGCCAGAAGCTGACAAACTACAACCTGTGGGCCAAATCTGCCAATTGCTCATTTTGTAAATAAAAGTTTTATTGCGATACAGCCATATCATTCATTTAACATTATCTGTGGCTACCTTGGTGTTCAGTAGTTGCAACAGAGACACAGGCCTAAAAAGCCTAAATTATTTGCTATCTAGCCCTTTACAAAGAAGTCTGCTATCCCTGCATTAAGCTACTATTGTTTAGGTTTTGTTAATTATGGCCAAAAACATTCTAACTCATACACTGTTTCCATAGCTTCCTAGTAAACATTCATCTGATTTACACATCTTCTATCTATGCTTACTTTGCCATCTGCATGAACTCTCCAAGTAGGACTGCCTACTATTATGACCTTGTTACCAACATAGTACTTCATAAATAGAAGGCATTTAAATGTTGTTGACTGAACAAGCGAACAAATGAATGAATGAGTGTATCTGATCAATAACCAATCAATATTTAATAACAACTAACATGTACATTAGGTACTCTAAGTGATACAAAAGAGTAAAAGATATATTCTCAGCCCTGAATGGCTTAAGAAATCAGGTCTAAGAAATAAACACATAAGCTTAAAAAAAAAGACATTATTTCTGAAGCAAAGCAGGGTACATCTGTACATATATAAATACTATCATTAAATGTGTATGTGACCCCCCCAAAATTCCTGATTTAGATCATACCAAAAGATAAGAATCTGGATGTCCTCGGCACAAACCACAAGAGAGAATATCCTGATATACACCACCTTATACTATGGTCCACTAAAACCATGGAAATTACTGAATCAAGCTACTCAACAGTTTTTTGACATTGGTTCCCAGAGCCCTTCAACTAACACCTCTTGTTTTGAACTTGTTCATCCCCTTTGTTGAGATTTAAAAAATAATGAAGAATACAACATTATTACCTTGTAAATCTGTCATCCAGGATTTAGTCCCTCGAACATAATCGCCACTGAGTTTAACCTGTAAAACTGGCCCAAACTTTCAAGACTGATGTCACCATATTAGAATCTTTCCTGAAACCACCCAACCTCCCTTTTTTATCCATGCATTCATTTTTCTTACCTTTAAAATCTCCAAAATAATGCTTTATGTAATATAAATTTTATACAACTGTGTAATTATTTTGAAGTGGAAAGCAAATATTTAATGACTACCAGAAAGCATAGTCACTCTTCTCATAGCCACATAACATCTAAAGTATAAACCAAAAGAAAAAGAAAACAAAAAAGAGACAAGGAGCAAGGCAGTTCCTTGACTGACATAATTATTCATCCTCTTGGTCCATATTTTCCAGTCTCAAAAAGCTATTCTCTATCCTCTCTTCAAATCTATCATCCTCCTGGGGCGCCTGGGTGGCTCAGTCGGCAAGCGTCTGCCTTCGGCTCAGGTCATGGTCCCAGGGTCCTGGGATCGAGCCCTGCACCGGGCTTCCTGCTCAGCGGGAAGCCTGCTTCTCCCTCTCCCACTCCCCCTGCTTGTGTTCCCTCTCTTGCTGTGTCTCTCTCTGTCAAATAAATAAATAAAATCTTAAAAAAAAAAAATCTATCATCCTTCTGACTTTCTCCCTCTCTCAATAGATTTCTCTCATATCCTCTCTGATCTTAATTCCACTCTACCACTCTAGCTAACTCAGCCTCCCTATCCTATGGCCAGATATCCAACCCCATCTCCTCTCCTATAACATTCAACAATCCTTAAAACTAGAAAAAGGCAGAACTCGGAATTTTGCACGACCACAACTGTTCTGTGTGCATTAAAAGTTGTGAGGTCATCAGGAAAAAGAAAGTCATATAATAATACTATCCTCTTCCAAAGTCCACCACACATTTATCATTTCAAAGAATCTGGCAGGTTTATATAGTATCACTGTAAATCTGGAAATAAAAAATAAACACACAGACAACTGTGAAAAAGAAAAGGATGAGAGACAAGTTCCATATCCTTTAATAAACTTAATTCTTCACAGAATCAAGATCTCAAGGAACTACCTTTAAGATCCTGACAAGCTCTTTGATTTAACACTGAAAACTGATACATGACAGATAAACACTTTTGTACTGAAGTATTACAGTGAATATACATGGGGTGTTGAAAGACTCACAAAGGGGGATAAATTCCAAGATGTTCTACTTTATATAATAAAAGAGCCCAATGTCAGTTTTGAATAAAACAAACAAGAAGCTATAATTCAAACTACAAACCAAGATTTTGCTTCATTTTAACATTTTCTAATTTAACAAACAGTTATCAATGGATTTCAACCTCCAACTGGACAAAGTTAGACTAATTGTTTCAATAATACCAATTCCAGAAAAAATAAATTCTGGGTCTCACACACACACACACTCACTCTAACATATCCACAAACACACCCCAAACAGTGGTCAAGTCCCATTCTATATAGAAAGAAGTCTAACCAATAGTAAATCACATGGTTCCCTACCTTCGTTCTACTTTCACCCTTTTCCCCTAACAGCTTTACAATAAATTAATAGACACTTTTAATCATGAGCTAGTCTTTGAATTGTAAAATCATATTTATGGTAAGGAAATTGAATGTAGAACTTTCCTAAAGAATTATGTAAATTTTCTTTTACTGACATACTAAGCTTTGATCATGCCATTTATTTTGTTTCTAAAATTTGTTATATAAATCTTAAATGGAAACAGGAATATAAAGGAAGCACAGTAAAAGTCTGAGATGACCATTTTGATTTATCCTTTCTTCTTTACCTAATGTATTTTCCTCTTTTGTTCATCTAAGAAAAATCTCAGAGAATGAAAATTTAGTCTGAATATTGCCATGGAGTCATGGCAATCACACTGCGTCATCACTACTTAGGATTTGTTTCAACTTACCCACGTTTGATGTTGTGTAATTCCTTATCCTTGCATTTATCCTTCTCCTTTTCTCTCTTCTCCTTGTCTCTGCCTTTCCGTCGTTCTCTATCCCGAGATCGACTACGGGTTCTTCTGTGACTGGACCTTTCACTGCTTCGACTGTGGGACCGTGGACGAGGTCTTGACCGGGACCTATATTAAGTAGATTTTATTACATTCACTTAGTGTATATTTTGTATTATGAAATGCAAATTATTCTTAAAAACTATCTAAAAGGATTTAGTTTTTAGTTATGGATTTGGTAACTAAATAACTGTGTGAAGTAAACATCTGTATAGGATTCTTTATGAATAAATATACTCAATTGAAATGATATGAGGGAAGTATATGTTGTCCACTTTAGAGGAAATTAAGGTTTAGTCAAAAAATGTCTGCGAGTATAAGTCTTAAAGGTTCAAATTGAGTCTTGATTACTCAAGTCTCCTCAAATAATATAACAAATCTAAATGTATTCAAAAATAGTGTCTTCCCTATCTCTATAATCTTGGCTTCCATATCTATTCAACTTCTTTTCTTATATCTGTTACAATAAAACTATTACTCTCCTCTACCCTTATCCAGCTATTCTTTGTATTAAATGACAGTATGAGCTGGGATATACTATGGTTTTTTTTTAAAAAGTAAAGATTTCAAATCCTGCTTACAGTACTGAAAGAAAGCTTCTACCAGACTTATCTTATAGATAACTATACAAAACAACTACCTAAACGCACTTTTGGATACTGACCAAAGGAAGTCAGATTCTATAGGGGGCCAACACTTGGGAAAAGAACAGAGCAATAAGAAAGTTTCCCATTTTATATCTTCTTTTCTGACGGCAAGGCTAACTCTGTGACATTCAGGGCAGCTAAAACTCCAACAAAAAACTTCAGGATTTTTGTCCTAAAAAAAACAGAAGAAAGACTCAGCAACCACTGGAAAAGGAAAAGGAAAGGGGAATCCTAAAAAAGAGTGAGAAGAGAAAGCCAAAAATTCTTTATGTAAATACTACTCAAATCCCAGGCTGAACCCTACATTATGCATAGGAGGGGAAAATTCCACAGATAGTTAAGGATAAAAGAATTGAAAACATCAAATGTCCCTGAAGAGACAGGATTTTTATAATTTTAATTCAACTAACTTTCCTGTTAGAACAAACAACTAGCAAACAAATCAGTATTCTTTAGAGGAATAAAACAGAACTCAGTGTATTCAAAAATGTGACATTCACCATGCCCAGGATAATATCCAAAATTACTAGATAATACAACAAGGTATGAAAAATGTGATCCAATCTCAAGAGAAAAGATAATCAATGGAGATTAACCCTGAGATAAGCCAAATCTTAGAATTAGCAGAAGGATTTTTAAAAAGTATAACTATATTTGCAATAAATATAAAGAAATCTCAGCAGAAAAACTAGAAAATGAAAAAAAATGAAATTCTATAACTAAAAAATACAATATCTGAAATTTAAATTATGCTGAATGAGATTAAAATCTACTAACCACTAATGAGATTAGTAACAACAGAGGAAAGAATCTGTATACTTGAAAATAAATCAAATCAAGATTACCCAATCCAACAGACTAAGAGAAAAAAAGACTGTCAATAATAAAAACAGATCCTCCAGGATCTCTGTGACAATATCCAAATGTCTAACATGTTTATTTAAACCCAAAAGTAGAGAACATAATAAGATAGAAAACAACTTTTTTGTGGTGGCCAAAATTTCCCCAAATTTAGTGAAAGACAAATTTTCAGGTCCTGGAAGTTTAATGAATGCCAAGATGAATATGGAGAACCATGACTACTGATGAAACTGATGAAAACTAAAAGTAAAGAGAAATCTTTAAAGTATTCAGAAAAAAACTGACACATTACAAGCAGGAAGGAGAGCAATGATATCCATTACTGCTGGCTTCTCATCAGATACAGTGGAGATCAGAAGACAGTAGAATGAAGTTCTTAACATGGTGAAAGAAAAAAAATCAGCCCAGAATTTTATTTTTAGCAAAAATATCCTTCAAAAAATGAAAGTAAAATAAAGACATTTTTAAGATAAAGGGAAGAATAAACCATAATCATCAACAGTAAATCTGTATCACATTAAGTTCTAAAGAGAAGGCTAAAGAGAATGATGACAGATGAAAACTTGGGATCTTTAGGAAAGAATGAAGACCACTGGAAATACTAAATATATGTGGAAATATTAAAAAACTACTTCCCTTAATTTATTTAAAATATATATATGTGCTTGAGTGCCAGTCACTAAGTGTTTGACTCTCAATCTTGACTCAGGTCTTGATCTCAGGGTTGTTGAGTTCAAGGCCTGCATGGGGCTCCCTGTCAGGCATGGAGACTATTTAAAAAAAAAATACATATGTGTGTGGGGGGGCACATGTGTGGGCTTAAAGTAAAAATTACAGTTTCATTGTAGAGCTTATAATGAAGGTAGATATAATACATATAATCTCTATAAAATAAAATACATGGCATGTAAATGGAGACCTATACAGTTATAAGGTTTCTATATTTCATATGAATGGTGAAAGAGTAACTCTAAGTACACTGAAATGGTAAGGGGGTTTATGTAATACTTAGAAAAAGAAATGCAAATATGTATAGCTAAAAAGCCAAAGGAAGAGATAAACAAGAATTCTTAAAAATATTCATTAAATCCAAAAGGAGGCTGGAAAAGAGGTACAAAGAAAAATCAGAGGGACAAACAAAAATTTAAAATAAAATAATATATTATATAAAATAAATATTATGTGTATATAAAATACATAAAACAAAATACATTAAAGTATGCATATAAAATAAAATAGATATATATCAGATGGTAGACTTAAATCCAAATATATCAATAAACATCTTAAATATTAATAGAATCAATACCTTAATTAAAAACAGCTTGTCTTTCTTTAAAAAAAAGGGGGGGCACCTGGGTGGCTCAGTTGTTAAGCGTCTGCCTTCGGCTCAGGTCATGAACCCAGGGTCCTGGGACCGAGCCCCACCTTGGGCTCCCTGCTCCACGGAAAGCCTGCTTCTCCCTCTCCCACTCCCCCTGCTTGTGTTCCTGCTCTTGCTATCTCTCTCTCTGTCAAATAAAGAAATAAAATCTTAAAAAAAAAAAAAAAAAGACGAAGAAGAAGAACTTGTCCTAGGGTGCCTGGGTGGCTTAGTCGGTTAGGTGTCTGACTCTTGATTTCGGCTCAGGTCATGATCTCAGGTTTGTGAGATGAGCCCCAAGTTGGACTGTGTGCTGGGAGGGCAACCTGCTTAAGATTCTCTCTCCCTCTCCCTCTGCCCCTCCACCCCTTTACTCTCTCTCTTAAGAAAAAAAAAAAAAAAACTTGTCCAAATGAATCAAAAGGCAACACACAACTACATGCTATCTACAAGATATTTACTTTAAATTTACAGACACAGGTTGAAAGTAATGGCTAAAAATAGATATATCATGCAAACAGTAAGCACAGGAAGGGTGGAATGAATATATTAATATCAGATAAATTAGACTTAAGAAACTAAAAGGTATCACCAAAAAAAAAAAAAGATACTTCATCATGATCAAAGGATCAATTCATAAGTAGAAATCATACAAAATGTTTATCTGACCACAACAGAATTAACCTAGAGTTTAATAACAATAAAATATCTAGAAAAAGATACAGAGAAATTAAATACTCTTCTAAATAATTCATTAGAAATCACAAGAAAAATTAGAAAATATTTTGAACTGAATGACAGTGAAAATACAATATAGGAAAATTTATAAGATGAGCTAAAAGCAATGTTTAGAGGTAATCTTATAGCTTTAAATGTTTATATTAAAAAAGAAGAAAGTTCTAAAATCAAATACCTAAGGTTTCATCTTAAGATGCCAGAAAAAGACGAGCAAAAAGTAAAACCAAAGTAGGGAGAAGGAAGGAAACATTAAAGAGCAAAAATCAATAAAATGGAAAGCAATAATGAAAAAAAGTCAAAATCTGGTTCTCTGAGAATACCTACATATTTGGTAAATCCTCAGCTAGACTAAACAAGCAAAACAGAAAAGAGCAAACACAAATTACTCCCCCAAAGGATGATAGAGAGATTGCATAAATGAGACCTGGGTATTTAGGACACATGTAGGTCTTGAAGAGAATTACATGGGTTGCAATGATACTAATGCCTATCTTCTTTCATCCCTAACTGGTTTACTCAGTGATTGAAGAGCAATATCATATGATAAAGTCACACACATTTTTTAATATATGATTTTGAGAAGTTACAATATTTCTTGCTACGATGAAAACATGGGTTTATTATCCTAATTTATAAAAATTAAATTTCTCTCATTTTCTAAGTTTGATTGCTCCTTCTCTTAATTTTGACATAGGACTTCTTTCCACATAAAGTTTTAATTTATCCTGACAATTAATTTCCCCCACAAATGTTAGTTTATTCATTTCTAATTAAATCTATTATATGTGACTATATAGAAATTTTAACAGATTATTCTAAAATCTTTAACCAATAATCATAAAAAATTTATAGTTTTCTATTAAAAGAAAGTAATAATAATAAAAATGGAGAGGGGCCTTTTTTGTGAGAGCCTCAACCACTATACATATATATTTTATGTATATACACAGAGTATATTATTTTAATTTGGTTCTACATTGTTCATGACCAAAATGATTCTTGCAATTAGTTTTCATTTAACTAGTGAAAATGCAGAGTATAAAAGACAAGTTAACATAGTTTAAACTTTAACAACAAAACTAAGTTTCTCTTTTTTAATGAATCTTGAATGTAAACTCATTTCTTAGTGGTTTGCCCTTTTGTAAAAAAAATACACTGTTTGACAAAAATGTGCAACCATTTGTGGTTTACAAATGAGGTGGATTTGGGTGAAATCATGTTTTTTCACTGTATCTTAAAAAACAGATGTACTTGCTATTAATATACCCAAAGTTATACAAGTATTAAGTTAAAAAAAAAAATAAAGGATTTCTTATATACTGGTGTCCTCAAACAAGTTATTTCCTCTCTGGGCATCTGTTTCCTTATCTACAAAAGGGGGATAATAACTACCTTTCAGGGTTACCTAACTGAATTGAGAGATAGCAGACAAGTGATTTGAGAGCAGGCAGGCACCGAGAAAGACATAACTTAGGGATGTGCTAATCTGAATGAATGAGTAAAATCTGAATCGGAAGCATATTAAGTATGTTTCCCTCATGCTATAGCTAATTCAGTAAAGAGCAGCATTTTGATTTTGATAAACCTTTAAAATCTTAAAGCTGGTGTAAGGATTACTCAAGTCTCAATATATTTCTTTTATACAGGAAGGTAAGGACTAATAACCTTGGACAACAATCCATGTCTTCACAGGAAACCCACAGAAGCCAAATACATGGTCTTCACAGATTTGCTATTAACAAGAAAATCACATCACCTATCATACAAGCTTTTGAAGAATAAAAGGGGATATTTTTGAGAGTCAAGAAGGGCACAGTAACATAAAGACAACAGGCCTAAATTGGCACTGCCCCAGAGAAACCAGAAAGTAGGATTACTCTATCACCATCACAGCAAAGCTAGATACCACAATTAGAGGCCTTCTATCAATTACTATCTGCCCACCCTCCCACAGCACCTACTTTCCAAATCTCTATTCCTCCCAATATCCTCAATTCATAAAAAACACACAATTATCTCCAAACTCATCTCATGGATTTTCCTAACACAAAGATTACGCTGTAGAAAACCTATGACTGCCATTCTCCAAAACATCTTGCTCATTATTCACCATATGTGAATATATGCAACCCATGCCATTTTGGAATGTCGCTGATGTGGCTCGAAGAACTATGATAGCAACAGCAGATCTGTAAGTTAAGCCATCCATGATGTCAAATTTAAAGAAAGTAAGAAGTTTTAAAATATCACAGTACGCAATATAAGCTACTGAGCTTTTCCCCTCTAATGTTTTAATGTTTTTATTTTAATTATCATATTGTAGGCCTCTTAATTTTGCTTATAAGCTACAAGAAGCAAAAAATGACTCCAGAGAGGATACATGGGGAAAAGATTAAGTCCAAAATATAGGCAAAATAACATCATTAAAGGATGTTTAAAAGGACCACAAAATTCAAAGATTTAAAGTAAATTAGGCTGCTGATTACTTCTCATTAGAATTACTTTATATAATATCTTACACATATGAACAACTCCATTTACTTTATTAAGTAACTTTAACTATATATATGAAGGCTCTCCATCAAGAAGAAAGGATCAGATCACAGTAAAGAGATTTCCTACCCTGACCAAACAAAAAAGTTAAAGAAACTACACTAAAATTAAAGATATTATTTGTCCCTCGTTCCTTAAATAAATACCCTTCTGATAAATCACTCTAGAAGTCTCTAGAGTACCATAACCAAAATGGAGATATATTATAAAGCAAAGAAACATTTGATAAAAAATGTGGCACTCTAGAACACACAATATATAAGCAATAAATGGACAGCAAGATGTCCTATTATACCAGATAAATGCTTTCAATATCTACAGAATAGGAACAATCACCATAACATCCCTACATAAAATGAATTACTGCCCTCAAAAACCAATACGTCAAGTTTTTTAATTGGCTAATAAGTTCTAAACACATGTAATCAAAACAAATATCCTAATATTTTATCTTTCAAAAAAAATAACACCAATACTTCAAAGTCTCTTAAGTAGAGTTCTATAAATAAAAACTATATTTACCATAAAGTAAAACTATACTTAAGTTAAATTTTAAAATTATACATTGAATAAATTAACATGAATTCCATGTCAGAATGACATTTTGAACATGGATATCTACTTTCACACCCAAATGAAATCCAGCTAAAACCATAACCACAGGAAGAATTTTTTTTTTTTAAAGATTTTATTTATTTATTTGACAGAGAGAGAGACAGTGAGAGCAGGAACACAAGCAGGGAGAGCGGGAGAGGGAGAGCAGGCTTGCCACTGAGCAGGGAGCCCGATATGGGACTCGATCCCAGGACCCTAGGATCATGACCTGAGCTGAAGAAAGCCACTTAATGACTGAGCCACCCAGGTGCACGGGAATTTTGTTTTTTTTAAAGAATGTACACTCTAAGAAAGAAATATACTATGGAAAGGGAAGTGTCCACTGGTGGCTCAGGGTTCCATAAAACAAGATGTCATCGAAGGATCTGAAAACAAACTTAACTTTTCCCATAAAGTTCCCCATTTATTAAAGAAACTCCATTTCACTGTATTAATAATGTACAGTGACACTCAAGAAACCTTGTAAAGTCACCTAAAACCTTCAGGCCATTCACAGAATGGCCTATTACTGCTGATCCAGGAAAATTCTGCACATTATCACGAACAACAACAACAAAAGGAATCAACATCCATACAAAGCAACTACACTTGAGCCTTAACACAGGTTTGAACTGTGCTGGACCACTATATGTAGATTTTTTTCAGTAGATGCAGTACAGTACTATAAATGTATTTTTCTTATGATTTTCTTAATAACATTTTCTTTTTTCTAGCTTACTTTATATTGTTATTTATTTATTTTTCTCTTTAAATTTTTTATTATTATGTTCATCACCATACATTACATCGTTAGTTTTTGATGTAGTGTTCCATGATTGTTTGTGCATAATACCCAGTGCTCCACGCAGAACGTGCCCTCTTTAATACCCATCACCAGGCTGATCCATCCCCCCACCCCCTCCCCTCTAGAACCCTCAGTTTGTTTCTCAGAGTTCATTGTCTCTCATAGTTCAACTCCCCCTCTGATTCCCCCCCTTCATTCTTCCCCTCTTGCTATCTTCTTCTTTTTTTTTTTTTTGGTTAACATATATTGCATTATGTGCTTCAGAGGTACAGATCTGTGATTCAACAGTATTGCACAATTCACAGCACTCACCATAGCACATACCCTCCCCGATGTCTATCACCCAGCCACTCCCTCCCTCCCACCCCCCACCACTCAGGGAACCCTCAGTTTGTTTACTGAGATTAAGATTTCCTCATATCAGTGAGGTCATATGATACATGTCTTTCTCTGATTAACTTATTTCAATCAGCATAACACCCTCCAGTTCCCTCCACGTCGTTGCAAATGGCAAGGTCTCATTCCTTTTGATGGCTGCATAATATTCCACTGTGTATATATACCACACCTTCTTTATCCATTCATCTGTCGATGGACATCCTGTCTCTTTCCAGTTTGGCTATTGTGGACATTCCTGCTATAAACATTGGGGTGCACGTACCCCTTCTGATCCCTACATTTGTATCTTTGTGGTAAATACCCAGTAATGCAAATGCTGGATCGTATGGTAGCTCTATTGTCAACTTTATGAGGAACCTCCATACTGTTTTCCAGAGTGGTTGCACCAGCTTGCATTCACATCAACAGTGTAGGAGGGTTCCCCTTTCTCCACATCCCCGCCAGCATCTGTCATTTCCTGACTTGTTAATTTTAGCCATTCTGACTGGTGTGAGGTGGTATCTCATGAGGTTTTGATTTGGATTTCCCTGATGCTGAGCAATCTTGAGCACTTTTTAATGTGTCTGTTGGCCATTTGGATGTCTTCTTTGGAAAAATGTCTGTTCATGTCTTCTGCCCATTTATTGATTGGATTATTTGTTCTTTGGGTGTTGAGTTTGATAAATTCTTTATAGATTTTGGATACTACCCTTTATCTGATATGTCATGTGCAAATATTTTCTCCCATTCTGTCAGCTGTCTTTTGATTTTGTTGACTGTTTCTTTTGCCGTGCAAAAGCTTTTTATCTTGATGAAATCCCAATATTCATTTTTGCCCTTGCTTCCCTTGCCTTTGGCGATGTTTCTAGGAAGAAGTTGCTGCGGCGGAGGTCGAACAGGTTGCTGCCTGTGTTCGCCTTTAGGATTGTGATGGACTCCTGTCTCACATCTAGGTCTTTCAACCATTTGGAGTCTTTTTTTGGGTGTGGTGTAAGGAAATGGTCCAGTTTCATTCTTCTGCATGTGGCTGTCCAATTTTCCAAACACCATTTGTTGGAAAGACTGTCTTTTTTCCACTGGACATTCTTTCCTGCTTTCTCAAAGATGAGTTGACCATAGAGTAGAGGGTCCATTTCTGGGATCTCGATTCTGTTCCATTGATCTATGTGTCTGTTTTTGTGACAGTACCATACTGCCTTGATGATGACAGCTTTATAATAGCTTTATAATAGAACTGGAAGTCTGGAATTGCTGCCAGCTTTGCTTTTCTTTTTCAACATTCCACTGGCTATTCGGGTTCTTTATTGGTTCCATACAAATTTTAGGATTATTTGTTCCATTTCTTTGAAAAAAATGGATGGTATTTTGATGCGGATTGCACTGAATGTGTAGATTGCTCTAGGTAGCATTGACATCTTCGCAATGTTTGTTCTTCCAATCCATGAGTATGGAACGTTTTTTCATTTCTTTGTGTCTTCCTCAATTTCTTTCATGAGTATTTTATAGTTATCTGAGTACAGATCCTTTGCCTCTTTGGTTAGATTTATTCCTAGGTATCTTATGGTTTTGGGTGCAATTGTAAATGGGATCGACTCCTTAATTTTTCTCTCTTCTGTCTTGTTGTTGGTGTATAGGAATGCCACTGATTTCTGTGCATTGATTTTATATCCTGCCACTTTACTGAATTCCTGTATGAGTGCTAGCAGTTTTGGGGTGGAGTCTTTTGGGTTTTCCACATACAGTATCATATCATCTGCAAAGAGTGAGAGTTTGACTTCCTCCTTGCCGATTTGGATGCCTTTGATTTCTTTTTGTTGTCTGATGGCTGTGGCTAGGATTTCTAATACTATGTTGAATAGCACTGGTGATAGTGGACATCCCTGCCGTGTTCCTGACCTTAGGGGGAAAGCTCTCAGTTTTTCCCCATTGAGAATGATAGTCGCTGTAGGTTTTTCACAGATGGCTTTTAGGATATTGAGGTATGCACCCCTTATCCCTATACTCTGAAGAGTTTTGAACAAGGAAGGATGCTGTACTTTGTCAAATGCTTTCTCTGCATCTATTGAGAGGATCATATGATTCTTGTTCTTTCGTTAATATATTGTATCACGTTGATTGATTTGCGGATGTTAAACCAACCTTGCAACCCAGGGATAAATCCCACTTGGTCGTGGTGAATAATCCTTTTAATGTACTGTTGGATCCTATTGGCTAGTATTTTGGTGAGAATTTTTACATCCATTTTCATCAAGGATATTGATCTCTAATTCTCCTTTTTGATGGGGCCTTTGTCTGGTTTGGGGATCAAGGTAATGGTGGCCTCATAAATTGAGTTTGGAAGTTTTCCTTCCATTTCTAGTTTTTGGAACAATTTCAGAAGAATAGGTATTAATTCTTCTTTAAATGTTTGGTAGAACTCCCCTGGGAAGCCATCTGGCCCTGGGCTTTTGTTTGTTGGGAGATTTTTGATGACTGCTTCAATTTCCTTAGTGGTTATAGGTCTGTTCAGGTTTTCTATTTCTTCCTGGTTCAATTTTGGTAGTTGATACATCTCTAGGAATGCATCCATTTCTTCCAGGTTATCTAATTTGCTGGCATCGAGTTGCTCATAATATGTTCTTATAATTGTTTGTATTTCTTTGGTGGTGGTTGTGATCTCTCCTCTTTCATTCATGATCTTGTTGATTTGGGTCATTTCTCTTTTCTTTTGGTAAGCCTAGCCAGAGGTTTATCAATCTTGTTAATTCTTTCAAAGAAGCAGCTCCTAGTTTCGTTGATCTGTTCCAGTGTTCTTTTGGTTTCTATTTCATTGATTTCTGCTCTGATCTTTATTATTTCTCTTCTCCTGCTGGGTTTAGGCTTTATTTGCTGTTTTTTCTCTAGCTCCTTTAGGTGTACGGTTAGGCTGTGTATTTGAGAGCTTTCTTGTCTCTTGAGAAAGGCTTGTATTGCTATATACTTTTCTCTTAGGACTGCCTTTGCTGCATCCCAAAGATTTTGAACAGTTGTGTTTTCATTTTCATTGGTTTCCATGAATTTTTTAAATTCTTCTTTAATTTCCTGGTTGACCCATTCATTCTTTAGTAGTATGCTCTTTAGCCTCCATGTATTTGAGTTCTTTCCGACTTTCCTCTTGTGATTGAGTTCTAGTTTCAAAGCATTGTGGTCTGAAAAATTTCAGGGAATGATCCCAATCTTTTGGTACCGGTTGAGACCTGATTTGTGACCTAGGATATGATCTATTCTGGAGAATGTTCCACAGGCACTAGAGAAGAATGTGTATTCCGTTGCTTTGGGATGGAATGTTCTGAATATGTCTGTGAAGTCCATTTGGTCCAGTGTGTCATTGAAAGTCTTTATTTCCTTGTTGATCTTTTGCTTAGATGATCTGTCCATTTCAGTCAGCAGGGTGTTAAAGTCCCCCACTATTATTGTATTATTGTCAATGTATTTCTTTGCTTTTGTTATTTGTTGCCTTATATAATTGGCTGCTCCCATGTTAGGGGCATAGATATTTACAATTGTTATATCTTCTTGTTGGATAGACCCTTTAAGTAGGATATAGTGTCCTTCTTCATCTCTTATTACAGTCATTGTTTTAAAATCTAATTTGTCTGATATAAGGATTGTCACCCCAGCTTTCTTTTGGTGTCCATTAGCATGGTAAATGGTTTTCCACCCCCTCACTTTCAATCTGGGGGTGTCTTTGGGTCTAAAATGAGTCTCTTGCAGACAGCATATCGATGGGTCTTATTTTTTAATCCAATCTGATAGCCTGTGTCTTTTGATTGGGGTATTGAGCCCATTTACATTCAGGGTAACTATTGAAAGATATGAATTTAGTGCCACTGTATTGCCTGTAAGATGACTGTTACTGTTTATTGTCTGTATTCCTTTCTGGTCTATGCTGCTTTTAGGCTCTCTCTTTCCTTAGAGGACCCCTTTCAATATTTCTTGGAGGGCTGGTTTCATATTTACAAAATCCTTTAGTTTTTATTTGTCCTGGAACGTTTTTATCTCTCCTTCTATTTTCAATGACAGCCTACCTGGATATAGTATTCTTGGCTGCATATTTTTCTCCTTTAGTGCTCTGAATATATCATGCCAGTCTTTTCTGGCCTGCCAGGTCTCTGTGGATAGGTCTGTTGCCAATCTAATGTTTCTACCATTATAGGTTACATATCTCTTCTCCCGAGCTGCTTTCAGGATTTTCTCTTTGTCTCTGAGACTCGTAAGTTTTACTATTAGATGTCAGGGTGTTGCCCTATTTTTATTGTTTTGGAGAGGGGTTCTCTGTGCCTTCTGGATTTTATGCCTGTTTCCTTCCCCACATTAGGGAAGTTCTCTGCTATAATTTGCTCCAGTATACCTTCTGCCACTCTCTCTCTCTTTCTTCTTCTGGGATCCCAGTTATTCTAATGTTGTTTCGTCTTATGGTATCGCTTATCTTTCGAATTCTGCCCTCGTGATCCAGTACTTGTTTCTCTCTCTTTTTCTCAGCTTCTTTATTTTCCATCACTTGGTCTTCTGTATCGCTGATTCTCTCTTCTGCCTCAGTTATCCTAGCAGTTAGTGCCACCATTTTTTATTGCACCTCATTAATAGCCTTTTTGCTTTCGACTTGGTTAGATTTTAATTCTTTTATTTCTCCGGAAAGGGTTTCTCTAATACCTTCCATGCTTTTTTCAAGCCCAGCTAGTATCTTTACAGTCATGATTCTGAACTCTAGGTCTGACATCACACTAATGTCCATATTGAGTAGGTCCCTGTCAGACGGTACTACCTCTTGTTCTTTTTGTGGAGGTGATTTTTTTCATCTTGTCATTTTGTCCAGAGGAGAATAGATGAATGAGAGAACAAAATGGTAACAGGTTAAGAACGTCCCCAGAAAATATACTCTAATCAAATCAGAAAAGACCAGAAACCAGGGGAAAAGAAAGGGAAAGAGAGAAAAAAGAAAGAAAGAGGAAAAAAAGAAAAAGATAAAAACAAATAAAAACAGAACAAAACAAAACAGAATATGATCAAATATGATCAGGCTGTTGCATAGATCAGTGCCACACACTAGATTTTGGGTGTATTTTGGTCTGTTAGAAGAAAGTGCCTCCTAAAATTTTAAAGAAAGAAAGACTCATATATGTGCAAAATAAGGATTGATACGATGAAGGGATGGCATATGACTGTAAAGATGAAAATTATAAAAAATTTTAAAAAAGGAATTGATAAGATGTTTGAAAAAAGAAAGAAGAGGATTTAAAAAAAGGAAAGAAAGAAAGAAAAAAAAGGCGGGGAGAGAATGTGATCAGGCAGGAGACTAGAACAAAGCCATACACTAGAGATTTAGGGTATATTTTGATATTTTAGAAGAAACTGTATCTCAAAATTTTAAAGAGAGAACTTATATATATCTGCCAAAAATAAGGGTAACTACTATTAAGGGACAGAATATGACTCTAAAAATAAAAAATAAAAATGTTTTTTTAAAAAACGGGATTGATAAGATGTTGGTTGAAAAAGGGAAAAAGAAAAATTCAAAAGAAAACAGTTAATAAAATTAACTTTGAAAGACTAATGAATCATGGTAAAAAAGCCATGAATTCTATGTGCAGTATTCCCTTAACGCTGGAGTTCTGCCGTTCTCATTGATCCGTAAACTTGGTCTTGGCTGGCTGTTCGTGCTCATCTTCTGGGGGCGGGGCCCTTTGCCGTGGTTCGCAAATGTCTTTGCCGGCTGAGGAATTGCCCCGCCCTTGCCGGGTCCGGGCTAAGCAATCTGCTCGGGTTTGCTCTCAGGTGCTTTTGTTCCCTGCAAGCTTTCGGTACAGCATTGGAGGACGACAGTGAAAATGGCGGCCTCCCAATCTCCGCCCGGAGGAGCCGAGAACTCAGGGCCCCTCTCCTCAGTGTGCCCCCAGAGAAAAGTAGTCTGTCACTCCCGTCTCCCTGGTCTCCGGCCGCACTCCATGCTCACCCGGCCTGTGACCAAACATTTCTATCTCTGGCACCCGACCCCATGTGGAGTCTCCAAACCCAACAGATCCCTGCGATGCGCTCCTGCGCCGCTCCTCCCTGGGGAGGAAGGGGAGTCTCCCCGGATCTGCTGCTTGTTGGGTCCCTACTGGAGGAGCAGTGGCCCAACTGTCACCGATCAGTTTATGGCAACCCCGAGCTGAGACTCTGCACCTTGGCTCCGTCTCTGCAGCCGGCTTCCCCGCTCTGATACCTGGGAGCTCTGCCGCACTCAGGCACCCCCGGTCTTCCTTTGACCCTGAGGATCCTGAGACCACACTGTCCCGCGAGGGGTCCACCCCCCACTTAGCCACTGGAATGACGTCCCTCAGCGGAGCCGACTTCTAAAAGGTCCGATTTTGTACTCCGCTGCTGTATCACTTGCCAGGAGTGGCCGATGGAGGCCCCCTCCCCCGCCGTCTATCCTCCCGAATATCGCCTCAGATTCGCTTCTCCACACGTCCTACCTTCCAGAAAGTGGCCGCTTTTCTGTTCAGAGTTGTTGCTATTCTTTTCTTCATCTCCTGTTGAGTCTGTAGGTGTTCAGAATGGTTTGATCCCTATCCAGCTGAATTCCTGAGACCAAATGAAATCCAGGTCTCCTACTCCTCTGCCATCTTGCTCCACCCCCCTCTAGCTTACTTTATTATATGAATACAGTATACAACATATAACATACAAAATATGTGGTAACCAATTGTTTGTTATCAATAAGGCTTTTGATCAACAGTAGGATATTAGTAGTGAGTCAAAAATTTTATGTAGATTTGACTGCATGGTGGACTAGCACCCCAAGAGTCAACAATATTAAAAATACAACAACAAAGTTAGAATCAAATATGCCCCACAAAAATACCCACAAATCAGAGAAGTCTATAACATAATATTCCAACATTAATTAAATATAGCATAGAAGAGACACGGTGTTACTGATAAAGATTCAAGAAAAAGGAAACTTCTAAAAAATAAAAGTTGTAAAAACAATCAGAAAAAGTAAAGAAAGAAGGGGTAGACAATGAACATCCAACTTAACTGCGACTACAGACAAAGAAAAAAAAAGGTAACAGAACTAACATTCACTTTTAGTTCCAAGAATACTTTTCGAACTAAAAGAATCTATATGTAGAAAGGGTCCACTGTGGATCTTGGGAAATGGATTAACCATAGTCAACTCTTGAGATATACCCTGATGAAGTTACTGCATATTAACAATTAAGAAAAAAGAATACTCTGATCAAGTCACTAACAATGAAAGAAAGTCACATTGGCATCAGTCTTCTCAAATGCAAGATAAATAGCAAAACAATGGCTTTAATTTTCCTTGAGGAGCTCAAGGGGGGAAACTGTGTTCACAGTGTTATATCTAATCAAGTTATTCTTCAAGTATCAAAACTACAGAAAAAAAGTGATAAAAGTACTAATTTATGTTAGACTCTAATAAGTCAAGGATATGCTAGAATTTCCAGGTTAAGCACTCAAAGTAAATTAAAAGAACGTAAGCTAACAAGCTAAAAAGAAAATGCAATAACAGGGGCGCCTGGGTGGCTAAGTCATTAAGCATCTGCCTTCAGCTCAGGTCATGATCGCAGGGTCCTGGGATTGAGCCCCGCCTCAGGCTCCCTGCTCAGCAGGAAGCCTGCTTCTCCCTCTCCCACTCCCCCTGTTTGTGTTCCCTCTCTCGCTCTGTCTCTCTTTGTCAAATACATAAAATCTTTAAAAGAAAAAAAGAAAGAAAAGAAAATGCAATAACATTAAACCAAAGAAGGTAAGAAAGAAGGGGGAAAAAAAGAAAATGGATTGGAATAGAAAACAAAGAAGAGAGATTTAAATCCAAATGTAACAGTAATCAATCAATCAATAGACTAAACAGCACAACTGAAAGAAAAGGCTGTCAGACTGAAAAAAGCATATTATAGACAGCTTTCAAAATGAATACATTAAATATAAAACAAAGTGTGAAAGTGAAAGTATGGAAAAATATGCAAGCACTAAAAAAAGAAAAACAAGATAATGTCAATATCAGTAGACGTCAATGTAAGAAATATTTGTAGAACTAGAGACATTTCATGATGATGAGGTCACTCCAAAAAGAATACAAAATAATTTTGAACTTGCAAGTCTACAATCAGGATTTGTCTGTGAGTTCTTTCAGTAACTAATAAAATAAGAAGGTGTTGGTGGGGGGAGAAGGTAAGATATAAGATTTGAACAAATGGTAGTTAAATTCACTTATTTAACTACATCCCAAAACCATGTAATATTCATTCTAAACATGTGTATCTGTTATATTTCCTAAAATAAACCTGTGATGTGCCATAAAGCTAATCTCAATACATTTCAAAAATGAAAGGTGTTCAGGGGCGCCTGGCTGGCTCACTAGGTAGAGCATGTGACTCTTGATCTCAGGGTTGTGAGTTTGATCCCCACATTGGGTGTAGACATTACTTAAAAATAAAATCTTTAAAAAGAAAATGAAAGAGTTCAGATTATGTTCTCTGACTACAGTGAAATTCAGCAAGAAAAAAACAAGACAAGTAAAGCCTCTAAGTGTCTGGAAATAATTTTTCAATATAACCCATGGGAAAGATGAAATTACAATAGATATTTTTTTAAATATTTGAACTGAATAAAAACTAAAATATGGCATAACAAAAATATGTAGGCTACCTAAAGCCTAGTAAAGATGAAAAATGAAAAAAACACATACCAGAAAATAATGAAAGCTAAAATAAATTATCTAAGCAGCCATTTCAAAGAGTTAGGAAAACAAACCAGAAAATTATACTCAAGATAAACAGAAATAAAAGCAAAAATTAATGAACCAGAAAGATAGTTAATTTTTTAAAAAGACTAATAAAGTTGATAAATTCTCAGTGGAAATGACAAAAAAAAAGAAATCACAAATAAAATAATATTATAGTTAAGTGACCTTTCACACAGGGATGTTAAAAGCTATGGGAATAGCTGTCTCACCACAAACAATTAGAAAAGCAGGCAAAATGTATGAAACAACTATTTCACACACTGAACAACAGGGTAGCACAAAACTGTGATTCCCCAAGAAAAAGGAAACAAATAAGGGAACCCTAGGATTGCCCCAGCTTACTGCCTTGAGGAAGTTTCCAAGCCATAAAGCAAGGAGAGGGAACCCAAACAGAACTTTGAAGACTTCCTGACTTAAGGAGATAGAGACAGACCTTCAAGGAGGCCAAGGTGGCTAGAATTTTTAAGGCCTTAGGAAGTTGGACAGAAAGGGTCCAGAAATCTGCAGTGGGCTCCCCTAGATCTTCTGACAAGTTCTACTCTATAGATACGTGAGGTGAAATTCCATGTGACATGAGGAAAATACACTGGAAAGCAATAGAAATCCCGAATAGCCTATGGGGGGAGAAACAGTATTCCACCAGCCAGAGTGGAGACACTTTGTACATGGGGTACTGTACAGAGTCAAGTATTGATACCAGAGCTAAATAAGCCATACAGTAAAGAGGTATTCTGGACCCATGCTAATGAAGCTTAAAAGTAAGCCTTGATATTGGCAAAATACCATCTGAAGATGTTAGACCACGGGTACATGAGGGTGAATTATAGTCTTCTCTGCTTTAGTGGATGCTTATAATTTTCCAATAAAAGGCTAAAAAAAAATATTTGAAACTTCATTTATAAGTTATTTAAAACTCACCATACTAATCACAATGGTTTTTTAATCCAACTCACATAAGCCTACTGACAGAAAGTACCTGAAACCTTATGTCAAAAGACTATTTCAAATACAACCACCACCAATACTGCTATTTCTTTGGAGAAAACATACACATTCCGAATTTTAAGATGAATTCAGTGGGTTAATATTCTTCAGCTTTGGTCAATTATGGACCCTACATCTGCCTCAGAGAAATCTATCTAGATCAGTCAAGTTGTCAACTATTCTAAACTGGAGAACCAAGATCAACTGTCCTCACCAGGGGCAGAGGATCAAGCCTCTAGTTATGGTAGATCAAGTGATTGTGAACAGGGGTTGCTTGTATATTCCTGACACAGTAACTCCCTATCTATAATGCCCTAACTGAAATGTTTCTTATCAAAATTCCAGATACATATACCTGGACCTATAACTGACATCAAGTTTTACAACAGACTTAACAGAATTCAAAGTTGATAAATCAAAATCAAAACCAATCTCTCATTTACCAGGATAGTTTATGCTCTAAAATGTGCATAATAATATGCTTGCTTATTATATCTCTTATTTAGCAATGTTATAGGGCATAACATTTTTCCCTGTTATTACTAAGTATCTTCTACATGCTAAGAAGCATGGTGGCTGTATTCATCTATTTTATCTTTTAATTCTCCACAGTATTTAAACATATAGTTATTATTGTCCTCTTCTTTTGGTGTTTGGGGGATTTTTTTCTTGCTTTGGGTGGAGGCGGGTGGGTTTGTTTTGGGGTTTTTGGTTTTTTGTGGGTTTATTTATTTATTTATTTTGGTTGGTTGGTTTGGTTTGGTTTTTGCTTTGAGAAAACTGAACTCTCAACTTTTCAGAGTTCACAGGGCCAATGTGTGATGGAGCTGAAATTTGAACCCAGGTTTCTCCACATCCTTTCAACTACAACACACTGCCAGTAAGATCTGATTGCAGTATCATTTTCAAATAAACTCCATAAGAAAATATCTATACAAACTCATTTCCAAAATATTACCAAAAGACTTAAGTCCACCTTATTACAGGTAGATCCATTCAACTAAGTGTCTTGGAATTCTCATCATGTCAATCTTCAAAAATTCCCAATCATCATCTCTAGTCCCCCGATTTTTAAGAGAAGATATTAAAAGATACAATGGGGAAGAGAAAAAAAAAAAGCAAAAGAGAAATGCGGAATGCCAGTGCCTCCCCCCTAAAAAAGCATATAACCCACCCACTATGCCAAAGGTTAAGTCATTTAGTCAAGTTCAAAGATCTTCAAAGACTTCTTAGATCCAGATAAGCCCATATGTTACCAAAATTCTAAGGAAAAGCTATTACTTTCCAATCTGCTTCTCATGTTTAAGATACAGAACACACAGATGCTTGGCATCACTCATCAGTCTTCCTAAATTTTCACACCAGATAATCAAGGTCCACCAATAACTTTCCTATCTAAAAATCTCAGAAATGTCTTTATTCCATCACTGCCTGGTTCACTTGTTAAATCTGAAAGTAACCATAAAAGACCATTCAGTTACTGTACAATAAGTGTTAATTTGCTAATTTCTTCACAGGTAATCAATTAAAATGTAAAATATTGGATAAAATTAGTTGCACTAAATTTAACAGCTGTTCCATAAGCATAATTAGTTTCACAAGGGCCATATGTATTCTGAACAGAGACAGAGTTGAAACAAACAGACAGATTTTAAGCAAGTTTGAGAAAATCTGCATTTAATTAGCAGGTGGGCACTACAACTGCATAACGTTTTTATACATTTATATTTATGAAGTGACAGAAGATCTAAAGGCTTTTTAAAATGGCGTTTATTGTTTGAATGGGAACTGTTTTGCTGCATGCTAAAGTGATTTAAGTCCTTATAGCTCTGCTTTGAAAAAAATCATAAATGGTGAAAGAAAACATGTGGAAAACTGTAAAACTAGAAAGAATTTGCGACAAAAAACAGATACACATACCATAACTAAAAGGAAACTACACTTAATTAAATGTACACTACATCTGGAATATCAGCCTAATAAAACGTGAAACTATTAATTTTCATTGTTCTAAAGGAAATGAGGTCAGTGTCATTTAATAATTCCTCCAATTACATTGGACTAACTCATTGGACTGTATGTTCTGGATACCATCTAATCTTAAAAAATACTATATATTTTACAATATCCTTAAGTTAAACTTTTTAAATAAAGGCATTTAAATTACAAAGGAGCAAAAGAATAAAATCTGTAAATGAAATTCTTCAGCAGCTGGTAGCTACCAGCATTATATTTTAAACTGTATGACTTTTGCATAAAGTTTTTCATGGATGCCCATAATAAGTAAGAGATTACACTTGTTAGTTCTTATTAGCACTAAAATCACCACTTTAAATATATAAGTAGAATATATAATTTTAAAAATTAAAATGTTTACCCAGCCAATAATTTCATTAGTGGGCTATATCCAACATATTTAAATATTATAAAAATGTTATTTTTTCAAAGGCAAATGTTCTAAGAAGTCCTTAATAGAGTAATATTTGTAAAAGAAAATGATAATTTTCTAAAATAAAACAGAAAATTGAAGGAAATTCCTGCACTGTCTGTATGTGTGGGAAAGAATTAGAGAGGATAAGAGTGCTTGCTTATCAACTAAGTGAATGTAAAAATCTTAATGTTTCTTCACCTAAACAATGTACCATCGCACTTAGGTATCAAAGATATTAAACTTCAAATTTTTTCTTTAAAAAGAAAAATGAAAAAATTTAAATTATTAAATATAAATTTTTATTTTGGCATCCTATTTTTGGAAATCAAATACAAACTTAGCACACTTTCTAATTTGAAATACTTAAATCTCTACATGAAAATTTTTAAGTGTCATGGAATCCTTACATCAAAAACAATCTTTTTAAAAAAACTTGATTATAAAAATCAAACTCTGATAACTTCATGTGTTTTATAATTAACATTAATAATTACTTCATATTCAAAAATAAAACAGAATCCAGATCCCTTTGCCCCAAAATAAGTTTTTTTAACTAAAATTTTCCATTAAAGGATTACTTCCTTATTCATAATAGATAAAAACTAAAAAGAACAAAAATCTTAACATATTTCAATTATATAGCAAATTCTATGATTTTAAAGCTGGAGGGAAATCTTAAGACACTGAACAGTTTAGTTTTAAGTTATTTACTAAAAACAGTTTTTTAAAATTATTTTTAAAAAGCCTCCAGTGACTTGCTGCAAGACTTCATACAATCCAAATACATAAAACATAAAACTTAAATGGACAGACTGATGGGTTTATAAATCAGACTGCATTCTGCTGCCTTCAAGTAGGAGTTCCAATTCTTTGTTTTTTGCTGCTCTTCCAAACTGTGAACAAGTTGTGCAACAAAGGCAATTAATGGTAATAAAACAATCAGAGAAAACAAGATACCTACGGCATGAAACTTTCCTCAATACTCAACATATAAGTGAAAACCAGGATGGCTACACCCAGCATTATTGTGTACTGTACTGTACTGAATTGTATGCTCAGGTACAAGATAAATTCTTGAAATTGAGGTATGTATGTATTAGTTTATTCCTGATTGCAAGTGAGTCCTCTAAAAATAATCCTAGTGTGGTTTCTCCCCTTATAAACTACACAATAGGAAGCAGGGGAGATTTTTTTGAAGAAACCATCTATGTGTTTAAGTTTTTATTCCAATATACAAGAAGAAACAAAGGCAAGATAGAAATGTGTAAGAATGTTTTAAATAGTTAAATCAAAATTCAAAAGTCATACTTTTTCCTGGTTCCCCCCGGATCTTTACCCTGCATGTTTCCAGAGTGATTTGACAAAGGTATTCACAAATTCAAGTTCAAAATACAGTATAAATAATTGATTATATACTACTGGAAATAGCATCAACAAGTAAAGAAAGTAAACCTAAAAGTGGGAGCTCACCTCAATAGCACATAGCAAGTGTGGAATTTTATCAACAATAAAACTAAAAACAAAATCTTCAGGCTCATATTTACACTTAAAATTATCATTTTACTGTTTACTATTATATAACTTTTTTTCTCTTCAAAGGTCCTTGATAAAAAGAAATGGTTTCAATACATAATTATGTCTAACTATTTTAAGCTGACATTTTCCTTTTTAAACAAGACAAGCAAAAACACAACTTTCTAACTAAATCAATATTAAAATGAATAGCCCATAAGTTCACTAGAAGAACAAATTACACAGATAATACAAAAGTACTTCTTTTTTTAAATCATTCATTTCCCTTTCACTACTGATTAAGAGGAGGCTACATATTTTAAAAAGTAACTTTGAAAAAAAATAGGGTAATTTTGTAAGTATCCTTTGACTTCACACAGGAAAAAGAATATTAAAACCCACTTTATTCTATTGAAAATAAGATTAATAAAACCAGTGTATTCTCTTAAAAATTATTTTTTAAATTCTCAAATTATCACCCAGAGCTTTCTTTATAAACAGAAAGTAAGCTACTTTCCCATTAAATTACTTACACTTATTTGCATTAATAGAGATTAATGTGGAGGAAGTGTGAGAACTGGAAGCAGCGACAACTGACAACATAATTATAAAAGGAGAATAGGGGTGCCTGGGTGGCTCAGATGGTTGAGCGTCTGCCTTCGGCTCAGGTCATGATCCCAGGGTCCTGGGATCGAGTCCCGCATCGGGCTCCCTGCTAGGCGGGGAGCCTGCTTCTCCCTCTGCCTCTGCCTCTCTCTCTCTCTCTCTCTCTCTGACTCTCATGAATAAAAAAAAAAAAAAAAAAAAAAAAACATTTAAAAGGAGAATAGATAAAAACAGAGCTACCTTACAATCTAGTGATTGCACTACTGGGTATTTAGCCCCTCAAAAACCCACAAAAACATTAATTCAAAGAAATAGATGCACCCCTATGTTTATAGCAGAATTATTCAAAATAGCCACATTTGGGACACAGTCCAAGTGTACATCAATAAATAAATGGATAACGAAGATGGTGTGGGGGGTGTGTGTGTGTGTGTGTGTGTGTGTGTGTGTGTGTGTGTGTGTGTGTGCGCGCGCGCCATGGAATATTATTCAGCCATAAAAAAGGAATGAAATCTTGCCATGTGCAACATGGATGGAGCTAGAGGAATAATACTAAGTGAAATAAGTCAGTCAAAGAAAGACAAATACCATATGATTTCACTCATATGTGGAATTTAAGAAACAAAACAAACAAGCAAAGGAATAAAAAAAGGAGAGAGAGGAGCCAAGAAACATACTCTCTTAACTACTGAGAACTGTTAGTTACTGGAAGGAGGGGAGTGGGGAGATGGATGAAATGGGTGATGGGGATTAAGAAAGTGCACTTGCCATGATGAGTACCAGGTGTTGTATGGGAATGCGGAATCACCATATTGTACACCTGAAACTAATACAACTCTGTATGTTAACTATATTGGAATTAAAATAAAATAAAAAATAATAAAAAAAGATAAGCAGAATATACTTAAAAATTAGACACTGGAACTATCAAATCAGAATACTGTGGGACTATCTAAACTACTAGTCAAAAATGCACTTTATAGCATTACCATACAGCTCAATATACCATGTCATAATTGATATTCATAAAGGTCCCAAGTCATTAGCAAAAACAGAATACAACTGCACTTGAACTTCCTTTTCAAAAAACAAAAACAAAACTGCCACTCATGAAAACTAAAACCCGAAATACCTATCCTTAGGGAGGAATATTATCCAAACCATCTTAAATCATAAAAAAAAAAGAATTCTAATTATTATTTGAACCATTCTTTCCTTTGAAAGCAAACTACTGAACCTGTGCAAAAAAAAGCTTAAAATGAAAAAAGGTTTCCACACAAACTCTCAAAGTATTTTCCATTAACACTTAGCCTACAGTATTAACTCTCAGAGTCTGAAGAAACCTAAGACTGCCTTACATACTCATGTTTGGACCTGAGTAAGCCAGACTCCAGAATACCAAGAAAAATATCTTATGAAGGGATTTAAAACAAAGTTTATAATCTCAGGCACACTGACAAGCCAATATGAATCCCAGTTGGGGTTTCCCTAACATCATAAGGAAAGAATTTATACATGTCAGTTATATATTTGATATTATGAACTTTATAAATGATTTGTGATTAACGTATAAAACTGAAAAAACAAAAAAAATTAAAAAGTAAACTGAGAAGACAAAAACACATAAACACCTTCCTGCCTTATGTCATTTGCATTGGCTCTTCCCACTGTCTGAACACTGTTTCCCAAGCATATCAGACTCCTTTACTTCTCAAATCTCTATCCAAATGTCATCTTTTCATTAACCTCTATAACGGCCACTCTGCTCAATACTGAAACCTGACCTCTCCCCTGACATCCACAGCACTCAATTCCCCACATCTTGTCCTATTTTTCTTTTTTCATTACATTAAACTTAACATTTACATTGTTTACCTATATTTATTGTCTATTAACTAACCTCCTTGCTAGAGTTTAAACTCTAAAAGGACAATCTCTTTTATTAACTGACATATCCCAAGTGCCTAGCCACAAAGAGACTAAAATATTTGTTAAAAAATAAACTCATATACAACTTTCCTGATTTTTCCCATTTTCTTTTAATCTTGCATGATTATTTAATATTTTTCCTTAATAAATTAATTTAAATATTTATCTAATTTGTCATTTCCATATATCTAAATTATCTTACTATGAGAAAGTAATGACATCTCTTCTTCCTAATAAAATGGCATATGTACAACTACAAGATAAATTATAATAACACTATGAACTATTCTGGTTCAAATTTTCATTGCTTTGTGTCTTTCACACTATACCAATAACAACTAAGAAAACACATCAAGAAAACTGCAATAAAGTGAACTCTTTTTATCATTAGTTTTCAGCGAAACAAATGCATATATCCCTAATTTATGCAAGGAACTGAAAAAGTAACCCAGTCCATAAAAAGCCAAAATTTGCAACATTTTCTCAACTCTGGGATCACTCTGACAACACACACTCCCAAACACAAACACTTACCACTGATGATAGAAATTTCTCTCATGTACCCAGAATTCTTACTCTAAGCCAGTCTATGTTAGGAAGTTCCAAGAAGGATCCTTACTATGCCATATTTATCCAATTCATTTTGCTCCCTTATCCTAACTGCTCCTCAAAACAGTTTATGAAAAGCATTTCATAAACTTTCAGGACTCAAATCAGTTTACTGCTCATCTAGTTCAAGGATTGTCAACCTTGGCCCATCCTCAGTCACCTGAGCTTTTTAAAAATATAATTATAGCCAAAAATAAAAATAAATAAATAAACCTTGACCTACAGGTCATATCTTATACAAAAACTAACTCAAAGTAGATCACAGACTTAAAAGTAAAACATGAAATCATAAAACTTCTAGAAGAAAAATTGGGAAAAAAGCTTTGGAATCTAGTACTTAGGAAAGAGTTATCAGATTTGATAACAAAAACACAATCCATTAAGGGAAAAACTGAAAAACTAGACTTCATAAAAATTTAAACTTTTGCTCTGCTCCATAAAAGACCCCATCAAGAGAATGAAGAGACAAGCTATACATTAGGAGAAAATATTTATACCATATATCTGACAAAAATTAACATCTTGAATATATCATGAACTCTTAGAACACAAAAGCAAAAAACAAAACAAAACCCTCAAAACTCATCAGTTAAAAAAAAAAAGGACAATTCCCTGGGAAAATGAAAACACATTAACAGAAATTTCACCAAAGTATACGTACAGATAACAAATAATCAGATGAAAAGACAAAAATTAGAATCATATGGATTTGGGGGGTAAAATAGAAAATAAGAGCACACTGAGGTCACCCCATCCCGCATTTACAACTAGGTATCATCCACATCCAGATAAATAAACTGGAGAGCAATCCAAAGACTGGCAGAACAAACTCCACAGCTAAATATAAGAAGACAACATATAGTGATAAAGAAAAAATTTTTAAAGCAGCAAGACAAAAGAAGATGGTAACTTAAAAGGGAAAACACATATGGCTAGCAAAAGATTTTCCAATAGAAACTTTGCAAGCTGGAAGGGAGTGGGGCATGATATATTCAAAGTGCTGAGAAACACCTGTAGCCAAGAATACTCTATCCAGCAAGGCTATCATTCATAATAGAAGAAGAGATTAAAAGTTTCCCAGACAAACAAACACTAAAAGAGTTCATGACCACTAAACCAGCCCTGGAAGAAATATTAAAGGGAACCCTTTGAGTGGATAGGAGAGACCAAAAGTGACAGTATAAAGGTAGGAGACACAAAAGTGTAAAAATGAATATGTCTGTAAAAAATCAGTTAAGGAATTCACAAAATAAAGGGGTATAAAATATAACAACATACCTAAAATGTGAGGAGGAGAGGAGTAAAGAATGGGATCAAACTTAAAGGACCATCAACTTAACATAGACTGCTACATGCAGAAAAGGTTATACACAAACCTAATTGTTACCATATATCAAAAACCACTAATAAACATGTGAAGAATAAAGAGAAAGAAATCCAAATACATCACTAAACAAAATCAGAAAACTGGAAAAGAGCAAGAAGAGAAAGGAACAGAGAAAATCTTCAGAAACAGCCACAAAATACATAATAAAATGACAATAAATACATACCTATCAGTAATTACTTTGAATGCAAATGGACTAAGCACTCCAAGACACTGGGTGACAGAATGGATAAAAAGAAAAAACAAGACCCATCTATGTGACGCCTATAAGAATTCATTTAAGACATAAAGACACCAGCAGATTGAAAGTGAAGGGATGGAGAAACATCTACCACGCAAATGGATGTCAAAAGAAAGCCAGAGTAGCAATACTTATAATAGGACAAAATAAACTTTAAAAATCAAGACTGAAACAAGACACAAAGACACTATATAATCATAAAGGGAACAAACCAATAAGAAGATATAACTATTGTAAATATTTATGCACCCAACATAGGAGCACCCAAATATATAAAACAGTTAAAAGCAAACATAAAGGAACTAATCAATAATAATACAATAATAGTAGGGGACTTTAACACCTCACTTATATCAATGGACAGATCAATCTAAAGAGAAAATCAACAAGGAAACAATGTCTTTGAATGACACACTGGAACAGATGAATTTAACAGATATATTCAGAACATTCCATCCTAAAACAACATAATACACATTATTTTCAAATGTATATGGAACATTCTCCAGAATAGATCACATATTAGCTCACAAAACCAGCCTCAACAAATTCAAAAAGATCGAAGTCATACCATGCATCTTTCCTGACCACAAAAGCTATAGAAGTCAAAGACAAGAAAAATCTGGAAAGACCACAAATACATGGAGGTTAAATAACATGCTACTAAACAATGAATTTGTCAACCAGGAAAAATAAATAAATTAATTAATTAAAAAGTACATGGAAACAGATGAAAATGAAAACATAATGGTCCAAAACCTTTGGAATGCAGCAAAAGTGATTCTAAGAGAGAAGTTTACAGGAATACAGACCGGTCTCAAGAAGCAATAAAAAAAATGTAAAATAAACAACCTAACCTCACACCTAAAGGTGCAGGAGCAAGAACAACAAACAAGACTTAAAACCAGCAAAAGGAAGGAAAGATTGAAGATTAGAGCAGAAATAAATTATACAGAAACTAAAAAAACAAACAAAAAACCCCACAATAAAACAGATCCATGAAACCAGGAGCTGGTTCTCTTGGAAAAAAAAAAAATCAGTCCATGAAACCAGGAGCTGATTCCCTGAAAAAAAAATCAGTAAAATTGATAAACCTCTAGCCAGGCTTATTAATGAAAAAAAGAGATAAGACTCAAAATCACAAATGAGACAGAAGAAATAACAACCAACACCACAGAAATACAAATTATGAGAGTACTATGAAAAACTATATGCCAAAAAATTGGACGGTCTACAAGAAATGGGTAAATTCCTAGAAACATAAACTACCAAAACGGAAAAAGGAAGAAATAGAAAAGTTGAACAGACCAATTACCAGCAAAGAAGGTAAATCCATAATCAAAAAAACTCCCAAAAAACAAAAGTCCAGGACCAGATGGCTTCACAGGCAAATTCCACTAAATATTTAAAGAGTTAATACCTATTCTTCTCAAACTATTCCAAAAAAATAGAAAAGGAAGAAAAACAGAATTCTAAGTTCATTCTTGAGGTTAGCATTATTGTGATACAAAACCAAATAAAGATATCATTAAAAGGGGCACCTGGGTGGCCCAGTCGGTTGAGCATCCAACTCTCAATCTCAGCTCAAGTCTTAATCTCAGAGTCCTGAGTTTAAGCCCTGTGTTAGGCTCCATGCGCCTACTTAAACAAACAAATAAATATCTGATACCACTAAAAAAGAGAATTATGGGCCAAAATCCCTGATGAACATAGATACAAAATTCCTCAACAAAATACTAGTAAGCCCCTATGTTTATAGCAGCAGTATGTACAATAGCCAAGCTATGGAAGCAACCTAACTTCTTTGTGCAGATGAATGCTACTTTTTTATTTTATTAACATAATGTATTATTTGTTTCAGGGTACAGGTCTGTGATTCACCAGTCTTACACAATTCACAGTACTCACCATAGTACATACCCTCCCCAGTGTCCATCACCCAGCTACCCCATCCCTCCCACCGCCCTCCCCTCCAGCAACCCTCAGTTTGTTTCCTGAGATTGAGTCTTATGGTTTGTCTCCCCCTCCGGTTTCGTCTTGTTTCATTTTTCCCTCCCTTCCCCCCTATGATCCTCTGTCTTGTTTCTCAAATTCCTCGTATCAGTGAGATCCTATGATACTTATCTTTCTCTGATTGACTTATTTTGTTTAGCATAATACCGTCTAGTTCCATCCAAGTAGTTGCAAATGGCAAGATTTCATTTAGTAACTTTTAAAATAAATATTTAGGAATAAATGTAACAAAAATATTCAAAACCTAATTAAAAAAAAAACAAAACAAAACTGTAAAGCAATCCTGAAACACACATAAATAAACTGAAAAAGTGGAAAAACATCCCTGTCATTGATTATACTGTCTCGATTTCATCATGGTGACAGTTCTTAAATCAATTTCAAATTTAAGGCAATCCCAATAAAAACTGCAATGAGTACTTCTATGGAGCTAAAATAAATTGAAGCTAAATTTCATATGGAAAAATAAACATCTAAGAATAGCTAGGAAAACACTAAAAAGTAAACAACTCTCAAAAGAGAATAGCTCAACCAGGTATTAAAACATGCTACAAAGCCTTTATAATTAGAATGGATTTGTACTGGCACATAATGTACAGGAACAGAACAGAAAGTCCAGAAATATATCTGACTGCATGTAAAAGACTAGTATACAATAAAGATGGTATCACTGGGGTAAACACAATCTTTTAAAAAACTGGCTTAAGGGTTTTGATAACCATTTGGAAGAAATTACCATCATTACCAAATGATTACCAAACGATAATCATTTGGAAGAAAATAAAATCAGTTCCACCACGTCATATACAAGAATAAATTTCAAATGGAGTAGAGATGGAAATGTAAATATATAACCTGGATGTAGCAAGAGGTTCTCTATGTCCAAAATTCCAGGTATAAGACTGCTAAATCTGACTCAAAATAGGAGGAAATATTTGCAAATCCATCACAGATAAAGGGCTAATACTATAATTAAAAAGTAAGTCATAGAAGAACAAAACAATATTAATTGTTGCTTTCAAGAAACATATATAAAACATGAGGCCATAGAAAGTTTGATAGTATAAAGATGGGGAAAAGATGTACCAGGCAAACATTAAGCAAAATAGTCACATTGGACAAACTAGATTTTAAGACCAAACGAATTTACTACAGCAAAGGACAAACATTTTATAATTATGAAAAGCTTGAGAGAACTGTAATTCGTATTTGTAGGCATGCATAGTAATACAGCCTAAGAATTCACTAATATAAAGAAAGGAGAAATTTTAACAGGTAATTCTCAGTAACTGAGAACCAACATACAAAAAGATCAGGACAGCAACAGGATGTCTGAAGAAGATTTAAAAATATGACCTAATCAGTAAATAGACAATGATTCTACTAATAAGAAAATATACAATGTTTTTTTTTTTTTTAAGATATATCTACACCACATTTACAAAGCTTGGCTTTCTATACGCTGGACCATGGAGCAGTCCCAACAAATGTTAAAGGACTGGAAGTGTTCAAAATACGTTCACTCAGCAAAGAACCATAATAAAATTACACTAGAATACAGTAACAGAAAGATAAAACTAAAATAACCTAAAAACAGAAACAAAAAAACCACAAAGAATACTTTGCTTGGAAATTTCAAGATGAACTTCTAAATAACCCGTGGGTCACAGAAGATACTAGGACGTAGATCAGAAAATATCCTTTATTGAATAATAATAATCCTTGAAACGTTATGAGAGTTGAGCTTAGAGAAAAATGTATAACCATACATGGACATATTAAGTGAAAAAAAGTCTAAAAAACCAATGATGTAAGCATCCACCTCAAGAATTCATTAAAAAATGACCAGCAAATCAAATCCAAAGAGAGGAAGAAAAAACTTCAAGCAAAAATTAATAATTAGAAAATAAACAAGAGAAAGGGCAGTAAAACAAAGTTAATACTTTGAAAAAACTTTAAAAATTGATGAATCCTAGAATGGGAGAACCCAGAAATAAACCCACACTTACATGGTCAATTAATCTACGACAAAGGAGGCAAGAATATACAATGGGGACGAGATAGTCTCTTCAACAAATGGTGTTGGGAAAACTGGACAACTACATGCGAAAGAATGAACTGGATCACTTTCTTACACGATATACAAAAATAAATTCAAAATGGAATAAACACCTAAATGTGAGACCGGAAACCATAAAACTCCTAAAAGAAAACATAAGCAGTGATTTCTTTGACATCAGCTAGATGTAGAAACATTTTTCTAAATAGGTCTTCTTACAAAAGGGAAACAAAAGCAAAAATAAACTATTGGGACTACACCAAAATAAAAAGCTTTTGCACAGAGAAGGAAACTATCAACAGAACCAACAACCTACTGAATGGGAGAAGATATTTGCAAATGATATATTCACTAAGGAGTTAATATACAAAATATATAAATAACTTATACAACAACACAAAAAAACCCCCAAATAACCCAATTTAAAAATGGGCACAGCACCTGAATAGCCATTTTCCAAAGACAACAGATGGCCAACAAATGCTCATCATCAGGGAAATGCAAATCAAAACCACACTGAGATATCACCTCATACCTGTCAGAATGGCTAAATTCAAAAACAAAACAAATAACCAGTGTTGGTGAGGATGTGGAGAAAATGAACACTCATGCACTGTTGGTTAAGAATGTAAATTGGTACAGCCACTATGGAAAACAGTATAGAAGTTCCTCAAAAAATTAAAAATAGAATTACCATATGATCCAATAATTCCAGTACTTAACCAAAGAAAACAAAAAAACATTAATTTGAAAAATTATATGCATCCCTATGTTTACTGTGGCACTATTTACAATGGCCAAGATATGGAAATAACCCAGTGTCTATCCACAGATGAATGGATAAAGAATTTGTGGTCTTTGTGTGTATGTGTGTGTGTGTGTGTGCGTGTGCATGTGCGTGTGTGTGTGTGTGTGTGTAATGGAATATTAGTCATAAAAAAGAATGAGATCTTGCCATTTGCAACAACATGGATGGGCCAAGAAGGTATAATGCTAAGTGAAATATGTCAGTCAGAGAAAGACAAATAAACATGTGATTTCACTCATGTGGAATATAAGAAACAAAACAAGAAACGAGAGACAAACCAAAAAACAGACTCAAATACAAAAAACACACTCATGATTGTAGGGGCTGAGGTGGGGGGAGATGGGTGAAATAGATAAAGGGGATTAAGAATACACTTATCATGATGAGCACTGAGAAATATATAGAAATGTTGAATCATTATATTGTACATCTGAAACTAATAGAATGCTGCATGTTAATTATACTTCAATTAAAAAAACTGATGAATCCTTGGTGAGATCAAGAAAAATCAAGAAAAATGGAGGAACTTCAAATAACTATTACCAAGAATGAAAAAGGGCTCATCATCACAACAGAGCCTATGATATAAAAAAAATAAGGTGTTAGAAATAATTTCCTGTGAATCAATTTAAAAAATTAAATTCAATGAATAAACGCTGACACATACAAAATTAGAAAATCTGATGTCAAGTCTCTCCATATTGATTTATAAAACCAATAAAATCCCAATCAAAATTCCAGTATTTTCTCTTTTTCTAGAAATAGGGAAGATGTGGGGCGCCAGGGTGGCACACTCGGTTAAGCGTCTACCTTTGTTGGGCTCAGGTCATGATCCCAGAATCCTGGGATCGAGTCCCACATCTGGCTCCCTGTTTCCACAGGGAGTCTAGTTCTTCCTCTGCCCCTCCCCCTACTCATTCTCACAATCGCTCTCTCTCTCTCTCTCAAATAAAATCTTTAAAAAAAAAAGAAATAGGCAAGATGATTCAAAAAATTCATGGGTATACACATGGTCAAAATTAGCCAACATACTCTTATGGAAAAAGAACTAGACTGAAAAATTAATCTGATATCAAGACTTAATTTAAGCACCAGTAATCAATTAAGATGGTATAGTAAGGATAAACAAATCAATGGAATGGAATAGAGAATTCAAAAGATCCATGAACATATGGGCACTTGATTAGGACAATATCCTAAAAAAGCAGCGAAAAAAGGAAAGTCTTTTCTTTCTTTTATTGAGGAATAATTGACAAACCACATTGTATTAGTTTCAGGTGTACAACACAATAACTTGATATTTATATAAATTATGAAATGGTCACCACAATAAGTCTAGTTATTGTCTGTCACCATACAAGGTTTTCATAATATACTGACTATATTACCCATGCTGTACATCACATCCCCATGTCTTATTTATTTTATAACTGCAAGAAGTTAAAGTCTTTTCAATAAGTAGTATTTGGTCAACTGAATGACCCATTAAAAACAAGACCCAAAACAAAAAACTTCACACTGTACATACTACACATAAAAATAAATTCCAGATTTAAGGGTTAAATGTAAAACTAAATAGTTTCTAAGAGGTTTGTTCATGATGTTGGGATAAGCAACAATTTCTTTACAGAGACACAAAAGGCACTAACCACAAAAGAAAGCCTACATTAAAATTAGGAAGTCCTGAACTTCAAAAGACACGCATATAAAAGCAAAATGACAAGCCAGAGAGTGGAAGAAGATACTTAACATACAAATTAATAGACAAAGAGCCTTATAACCAGAATATATTTTTTTAAAAAATACCATAACCTTAAAAACTGCTACAGATCATTAAGAAACAGACTTCCTAATATAAAAAATAGACAAGAGATTTAAACAGACACTTCATAAAAGAGACTATCCAAATGGCCAATAAAGGCATGAAAATGTGCTCAAGCCAACAGGGGAATAAAATAAAAACCCAAATAGATATCCATCTAAATGGTTAAGTTAAAAAAACCAATATCAAATGTTGGTAGGGATGTGGAGTGAAGAAAACTCTCATACACCCCTAGTGGGAATTTAAATGATTATAAAACATTTTGGAAAATAGTATGGCATTAATTTAAACATACACATATTCTATAACACAGCAATTTCACTCCTAAGTATATACACAAAAGAAAGGGATGCACATAGCCAAATCAGACATGAAGGAAAAAGTGTTCAGTACCATTCTTTGTAACACCAAAAAAGGAAACAATCCAGCTGTCCACCAATAACGTTGGTAAAATAAATAAATAACATAGATAATAAATTGTGGGATATTTATATTATAGAATAATGTTCAATAACAAACTACAATGACATGAAAAAGCATAAACGAATCTCATAAACAATGTTATGCAGAAGCCATGTAAAGAAGATTACATCTAATGAATCCATTTATACAAAGTTCAAAAAAGGCAAAACTAATCTATGTATTTAGAAGTCAGTAGAGTGACTACCATGGCTATCTATCGCATATGTGAAGAATTGAAAAAAGGAAATGATTGTAAGGCGTATGAGCAGGGATTCAAGGGTATTCTTAATATTCTATTTCTAGACCTCAGTAGTATTTAAAGGGGTATGTTCATTATTTGAATTCTTGAGCTGCACACTTATGACTTCTGCATTTAATCCATTATATGGGGCACCTGGATGGCTCACTTGGTTAAACATCTGCCTTAGGCTCAGGTCATGATCCCAGGGTCCTAGGATGGAGCCCCGCATCAGGCGCCCTGCTCAGTGGGGAGTCTGCTTCTCTTTCTCGCTCTGCCACTCCCCCTGCTTGTGCTCTCTCTCTCAAATAAAATCTTTTTTTAAAAAATCCATTATGTGATATTAATAAAAAGCTTTAAATAAATAAAGTTAATCTATCTTACTTATTGATTTGAGACTCATCTTTCTGAAATAATTTCCTAGGTACCAGGCTCAGTTTAATTTTGAAAGCACAACTAATTAAAATTTAAATCAACCCTTCATTAAGCACATTTCAAAATGCCAAGCATTAAGCTAAGTTTTGACATGGCTACAATGCCAATGGTGAGATAACAAATACGATCTCATACTCTTGGGTTTTTTTTTTCTTTTTTAATGACTTTATTGAGACATACTTTACATATTTGTACAATTTTCAATGACTTTTTAGCAAATTCACCAAGTTGTACAATCACCACGATAAATACATTTTAGATCATTTTCATTAACCCAAAAGAGCCCTCATATTCATTTACTATTAATCCCCACCCCCCACTCCACCTTAGTCAATCACTAATTTATGTCTTCATAGATTTGCCTTTTCTGGACATTTCAAATAAATGAAATCATACAGTATGTGCTCTCTTATACCTGGTTTCATTCACTTAGCATAACACATCCAAATCATAGCATGTATCAGCAGCTTGTACCTGTGTATTACTGAGTAATATACCATTACATGGATATGTCATATTTTTTAATCCATTTATTAGCTGGTAGACATTTGGGTTGTTTCCACCTTCAGGCTATTATAAATAATGCTGTTGAAAAACATTCATGTGCAACTCCTTGTATGGATATATGTTTTCATTTCTCTTGAGTAAATCCCTACGGGTGGAATTGCTGGTTCATATGGTAAATTTATGTTTAACTTTCTTAGTTAATTAATGTATATTCAATTAGATAGACGGACAGATGTACAGAATCTAAGTAGAAAGCAAGAATGGTGATCAGGAAGGATTTATAGAAAATTTAAGACTTGAGGTTAATCTTAAAATGTCTTAAGCTTTGAATATCAGTAATAGGTGTGCTTTTATTAAAAACAAGTATTTCAAATTAATGTTTGATGCAAAGCATCCAATTTTTAGTTAAAGCAACAGATTTTGCACAGCTAGAAAAATGCAACTGACACTGAAGGACTGAGTTATGAGCAAATGGTCCATATTCCCCAGCAATATGTAAATCTTAAAGTATTAAAATAACCATAATTTTCAAATAAATCCTACTAATCATTTCTAACATAAAAAATAGATTAAACATCCTACAGATGAATGCTGAATAACTATGTTTAATTTTAGGAACTTTTTCAATGGCCCAAAAGCTCATTCCCTGGATTAGAATGTAAATAAATATACGCTAACTAAGCTTTTTAACCTAGAGTGGTCAACTAAATCAACGAACTATCAAGTTAACTCTAAGTTTGGAAGAGATATGTACTCCTAACATATTCCTTTTCTTTCAATATCTCACTCAATACAACATGCAAAAGTTTAAAAAATTATCTTCACAATTGCATGAAAAAAATACTGTTCTCTTCATTACTTATTTTTCCCAGTTAAGCACAACAGGAAATATACCAATGTCTACTTGAGTGGCAAAGTACAATAAATATATAACGAAAAGATAAATATTTCACTCGACAGTAAAATCATGAACAGTTAAAACAATTCTCCTTCATGGGTTTTAGCAGTTTCATTAAGATATATCTAGGTATGGTTTTGTTTGAGTTTATCCTACTTGGGATTAACTGAGCTTCTTATTTCTTATAAAAATGTATGTCTGTCATCAAATTTAAGCGATTTCTGCCCATTACTTCCTGAAATATCTTTTCTATCCTATTCTCTCTCTTTTTCATTCTAGGACTCTAATTACATGCATGCTAGATATTTTTATTACTGTTCCATATGTTCCTGACTTTTCATTCACTGTTTTTAATATTTTTCTCCTCATTATTTTTCAGACTGGATTATTTATGTATCTTCAAGTTCACGGACTCTTTTGTCATTTCCATTCTAATACTGAGCCCATTCAGTACATTTTTTATTTCAGGTATTGTACTTTTCAGTTCTAAAATTTCCATTTAGCTTTCTTTTCTAGTTTCTATTCCCTACCCAGAAGTTCTTTCAATTCATTTCAAAAGGGTTTACCTTTACCTCATGTGCATAGTTATAACAGCCATTTTAAAGTCTTTGTCTGACTTTAAGTCCAACATCTGGTTCATTTTGGAGTTGGCATATTGTCTTTTAAATATTGGTCAGATTTTTCTGGTTCTTTGTATTCTGAGTATTTTGGTTTGTATCCTGGACATTTTGAATATAATGTTGCAAGACGCTGGGTCTTGTTAAAGTTATCTGTAGATTGATTTTGTTGTTTTGTAGGCAAGTAACCTGGTTGGGTTTAGATCAAAAGTTCTGCCTCACTTTCTGTGGGTTGTAGTTCCAATGTCAGTTCGGTTTTCAAAGCTTTTGCTATGTTGCTTATAGTCTATTTATGTGCAGCTCAGAGGTGGGCCCAGGCCTTGTAGCAGTCATACACACAATGAGAGGATCTCTTTCTCTATTCTCTTTTTTCTGGGATTAACCCCATATTCTCCAGCTCATAGAACTTCTTTCTCCAGGCCTCTGGAGGGAAATATGTGGGTTTTCTTGGAGTTTTAGCTGCCTCTGCTGCCATCATGCAGTTCTACATGAGTAGGATGTTTCTGGAGGCCAACAAAGCAGTAAGAGAAAAGAGGAATAAAAAGATAACAGGGACTCCACAGTCCACATCTGGGGCTGTCCTCAGGGCAGGGCCAGGAGGAAAAAAAAAAGGGGGGGTATGAAAATGAACAAAAAACAAGTATTCCCCCTACTTCTCTGACTCATAGGGTCTCCTTTTTCCTTCTTTTAGCCAGACATATGAGGCTTCCTAAGAGCTTTTGCTGCCCATTACACAATTCTGCAAAGAGGACTTGTCTGGGTCAAATCTGGGACAGTAAAGAGTGAATAAAAATGGGCAACTCTGAGCACATGGGTCACTTCTTCATGTTTTGGCTCTCCTCCCCCATCTACCTGCTATTGTTTCTGAGCCATAAAGTAGCTTCTTTTAGCATTTTGTTCAGAGTTTTAGTTGTATCAATGAGAGACAGGCTAAATGTACTTACTCTATCTTTTAAAGCATGATACACTATATACCCTTCAAGCACCATAAATCCAAAGGACTTGTATAATTAATTTATACTTCCACATATTGTTCCAAATAAATATAAATATATATATACATATATATATGATAAAGAAAAATTTTATAACAGAATAAGGAAGAACAAAGGAAAAGAAAAAACAGAACCAGGAAAAAGGTTAATATGAAAACAGGACACAAGTCCCTTTTATTTGTTAGATTTAGACCAAAATCTGGCTTCAAGATTCCCAACAGCTACCTCAAAAGAAGAACATAATGTTCACGGAATAAAAACAAACCAGGTTATCAAACCAGATACAACTCTCTCTGACCCTGAGATCATTGTTAAAATAAACCCTCTAGGGGCACCTGGGTGGCTCAGTCTTAAGCGTCTGCCTTCAGCTCAGGTCATGATCCCATGGTCCTGGGATGGAGCCCCACGTCGGGCTCTCTGCTCGGTGGGAGGCCTGCTTCTCCCTCTCCTGCTCCCCCTGCTTGTGTTCCCTCTCTCACTGTGTCTCCCTCTGTCAAATAAATAAATTTAAAATAAAAATAAAATAAAATAAACTCTCTAATAAATTTCACAGGATAATTTGCAATAACTTCCCTAAATAAAGGCCACATGCCAAAAACAATCAGTAAAATCAGTTCCAGAGAAGGTCAATATGATGGGTCCAGATATAAGATTCAGGCTTAATTAAGAGATGGAACGTCAACTAAAAAAGAAATAGATACACTATATATTCTTTAATCATTCACCCATATCACTCTTCTTGGCAAAGCTTTGCAAGGTTCTGCATAACAGTGAGTTTGAGATTACATCCCCTGACAAGTACCTGTTGGACAACTTTTTTATGTAGCTACTGTAGGTACAGAGATTTGTATTGTAACAGTCAACCCAGATGGGGATAGAAGCAGCATTCTCTTACAAGAAATTGCGGACCCTAATAAAAAAGACTAGCATCTAAACAGAAGGAATAAATCTACCCCATTCATTAGGTAAACCAGGAGAAGCACCTGGAACCAGAGCCAAAATTTCTTTCAAAAATGTAATTTTGAATCTGCCTGAATAGTTAAAAAAATAAAAAAGATAATCAAAACAGAAAAATATGGTAGCAATATTTTTACTCTAGTTTAGAGAAAATATATTCAAATGATATTAACTATATAAGAAAATCAATAAAGCGCTTCAAAATATTTTTAAGCAATGCTAACTACTTTATATAGCCTCCAACATAAAACTAATAAACTACTTACAAGTTGTATACCCAAAAAACTAAATGTAGTTATTATCTAGATAACAAATCCTGAGGCACTTGTGCCAAAAAATGATAATCAAAATTGCAAACACTGAAACTTAAGTCAATACTAATCAATTTATAACATAAACCCTTTCAACTATTCCCATCATTTTAATATAATATTTATGAAAAAGGTTTGCCAAAGTTAAAATAATCTATAAATAAAAATAATGAAAATCACTGAGATGTTTTAATATGAATGCCAAAATTATAGCAATTAAACAAATCACATGGAAAACCACTCTTGTTCTCTTAAAGGTTCACTTCAGTGTTATACCAGTTAACTTTTGTTGCAAACAAACCAGCCAAAACTTAGAAGTTTAAAACAACAAACATTATTATTTCTCAGAATTCTCTAGATCAGCTATGAATTTTATCTGGTCTCAGCTGGCAACTAATGTCATTGGTTAGCAAGATGAGCTGGGACACCTGATAGCTTAGGTGTGGGTGGATGGCCTAGGACAATAGTCAGCAAACTTTTTATTAATGGGATAGTAAACACTTTTTGTCTTGCATGATATATGAGTAAAATTGTAGAACTGCATTTCACAATGTACCTCAATATGCAGATTTTAAAAAGATTTTATTTATTTATTAGAGAGTGCGTGTGCATGCACACAAGGGGGAGGGGCAGAGGGAGAAGCAGACTCCCCTTTGAGCAGGGAGCCTGACGAGGGACTTGATCCCAGGACCCTGGGATCATGACCCCAGACGAAGGCAGATGCTTAACCGACTGAGCCACCCAGGAGTCCTCGATATGCAGATTTAAAGCCAACAATATAACATTAATATTATGTCCCATTTTCCTAGAGCACTGTTAATAACACTTCCATAAACACATTCTTTACAAACGTACTAAAAATAAAAAGGATTTGCTTAAAGTGAAGCCATTAAGTTTTGTCCATCTCAGTTTAGCAGTAAGAATCTCACAACCATGGGGCGCCTGGGTGGCTCAGATGGTTAAGCATCTGCCTTCGGCTCAGGTCATGATCCCAGGGTCCTGGGATCGAGTCCCGCATCGGGCTCCCTGCTCAGCAGGGAGTCTGCTTCTCCCTCTGTCTCGCTCTCTCTCTGTCTCTGTCTCTCATGAATAAAAAAAAAAAAAAAAGAATCTCACAACCACAATTCCCTTAAAGCACCAAAAACTAGGTTCAGAAAATATACTACCACACAAGCAAATGACACATTCACGATCTAAAATTTCAATTTCAGTTTGCAAAGTCAAAGGAGAACTGTGACAACTTGATCAATTACAGAAGGTGAATTTCTAATTACATAAAAAAGGAATTCTAACCCAACCTTTAAATTATTTTGCTATGCTTTAAAAGCAGATTAGGATTTCTGAATAACCAAAGACAAAACAAATTCTATTAAGATAGTCTAAGTTTGTAGAATTTGATATATTATTGTAAACAAGCAATCCATTTACTAAAAGCTTCATGCTTCCTCTTCCTCTTAAAATATATGCTAAAAATACTCAAAAGGCATTATCAAAAACTAAAAAGAAGTTCATAATTCTAGCAGGGGACAGGTTGATTGATTTGAGAGATTAAGTAGTTCAATCCATTGTTTCTAAATACTGAAACAATAGACTAAAATCCACGGTAATTAAGTCAGTTCCTAAGAAATACGCACTGCCTGATTGACATTTAAACCCCCAAATTCCTGAATAATGAAACTGTTAAGGGAACTAAATACACACATCTAGTTTCAATAAAGTTGGCACTACCTTAAAATATTCTGCATAAATAATTTTAACCTTAAGCATTAAGGAAATGATTAAAACCACATTTTTCATAACAAAGGGGTTTAATTGACCTTTATTTTATTAGCTTACAATTTGCTTCACCACTGTTTTCTTAAACCACTCAAATGGTATATATACCTTGACAACATCTCACAGATGGTTATGATTAAGTGTAACAAGACAACAAGCTCATTGAAAACCTTTACAGATGCTTAGCTAATAGGATGTCACATTAAATCTGATATAAGATTTAAAAACTTTATATCAATTATATTATAAACAAAGATATAGCATCTGAAATTGATATTCAAACATTTCTAAATTAATTCCATAAAAGCACTAGTTAGTAATATACCTATTTAAGAACAGTTTTAAAAACAAATGTAGACATTACACAGCTTATCCACATCACACAACTTGCTTGCAGCATGTGCCTTTGGGGGAGGGGGATATATACATATATATTTTTTGCTTTCAACATCTTAGATATAGATGTTTCTAACTACAAAACTCTGGTAAACGTCAGGATTCGATTTGACTACTTCTTACTTCCTCTCTTAATGCTTAATGACTAATTCCTCAGAGATGTCCTTAAAAGCCCTAAAATATTGGACTTGGGTAGAAACTTTCACCAGCAATCAATCAGAAGCAAATTAGATGATTGTGTTGAAATGTACTACACTGTTTAAGCTAACAAATGAATGAAGAAGGGTAGTATATCGGAACATATGCCACTACACTGAAGTCGCTAAAAGGGTTTGTTGGAAGAATATTTGGTTTCCAGTGGAGCAAATATGGAATAAGAAGGGACAGTGATAAAAGAATACCAAAGTCATATGGAAATCCAAATATAGTGACAGACACAATTATTTTACTAATTGCTAATGAATACAGTCAAGTGGCTTCAAAAAGCAAAACTTTGCTTGGACTACTTCAGGTTTTGACCTCTGCATGAGCAAATGCATTTAAACTGAAGCCCACCAAAATTGATTAACGGCGCCAGCCAAGGCGAGCATGTAGTTGAAGCTTTTTCCATCTATCACATGGCCCCAAGGATAGTTAAATGAACCTTAAAATGGCTACAAACAGCTCAATGACTACACAGAGTCCTGCCAATTAGAAATAATTAGGCAGTCATTTTGGTGGTAAGTCTTTTTAAGTGCATACATAACGATGCAATGATGCTTATTAACGATCTCATATGAGCTATGCTCAAACAGCCTGAAATAATTATGCAACTATCACAAAGCCTTGCTCATCTCTGTACTTCACCTTAATGCATTTAAAAATCCACTTCATTACCTCCAGTAATTAATCCTCCATTAATTGAAGGAAAAGCTCAGTTTACCAAGCTTCGTTTCTAATTATCTTATAAATAGTTATGGTTCTAATTAATGTGTTCATTAAGATGAATATCTTTCTCAAAGCCATGCTCAGAGCAAAGGTTCCACTTATTTTCTCAAAAGCCTAACTAGCCATAAGGTGAGGCCATTTTGGTTGCATTTGCTTTTATTTTAGTATACTCAACCTCCTAATTGGCATTTAAAATCTAATATAGAGAAACTTCAAGAAGGCTATATAGGGGAAACGGGCAAAAAGATATTTTCAAACTCTTCTACAATCAATAATCTTAAAATCTTAATAGGAAAACTTTAGTGCATCTTTTTTGATAAAAATTGACTAATATGCTTAAGGACTATATCCAAGTGAATTTAAATTCCATACAAACTAGCTTTTGCCCCTTCTCAATTAGAAAATAAGACAAGAAAGATTAAATGTGCTATTAAAACAAATGCATTTAAATTTATATTAGGTTACCTAGCTAAATTGACACTATAAAACAATTACTCAAGATAAATTGTCAGCCATCAAAGAAAAAACTTACACATATCCTGGGATTACCAATATTTCATATCATTTTGGAGGCACAGCTATTGTATGTACTTTTTAAAAACAGGAACCTAATTCTGTGCTACAAAGTATCCAGCACTTAAACACTGTATACAATCAAAATACAAAATAGAATGCAAAATAATTTTTATAAACATGAGTATTTTTATAATTTTGTCATTTTTTAAAACAATTATGTAAATAGTCTAGAAACACAAAAAAGTATTCTTAATTTTTAAAAAAAACAATTTTATGTTCCATGAACAAAACAACCAGAACAATTTATTTGGGAAACAAGTAAGTAAAATCCTTTAATAAAAAAGAATAGTTATTAGTATAATAGTCCTGACAGTTAATAATAAAGCTAGAGTTCCACATATGATAGATGTCTCCTGCTTCTTTGTAATTTGCTGTTGCTCATTAATCTTCCCCCTTGTCTTCTGGAAGATAAGCCCACATAAAAAGTTTCATTTATGAATTAAAAAAAAATACTCATTCTATAAGCAAAATTCTTTAAAAAAATTTTCTTCATAGAGAATTATGGTAAGCGTAATTTCTAGCATAAGTTTCTCAAGAATAAACTCAAAAACATGCTTTACACAAAACCACAGTGACCTTGTGTTCCCACATTTAAATTTCTGATTGTAGAGACTAAAGATTTTCTAGAAGGGTAGATAGAGTCACAATGAGGGAAGATTTCATGTTTTATAGCAACATTCATTCATTCATCGTTCTATATTCCAGGCACTTTTCAAGGTGCTGAGGTTACAGTGGTAAATAAGACAGGAATGGGCTCTGCCATAATGAAGAATCTAATTTTTTAAATTAAGTACTCCTAATAACTTAAAAGAAACATTGCTATAACACAGAAACAGGCTGGTTTTAGCTATAACTTTTAATTACTATCATGTAGGTCGCCATCAAGTACTCCTTAACATCCAGAGTGCCAATCCCCTAATATATGCAAAAGATCCTTGAGAGAAGACACGTTGATCCACCCATCTGTGTGTTGCTGAACGAAACACAACATAGGCACCAAGTTGCACCATTAAAACAATAATGCATGCAATTCAGAGACATGAATATAAATGTATCTATGAGAATGTCAGGTTTGGTGTACCTAACCTTTTAAATTTTAACCACTTCAATGACCCCATACCTACTGGCACAGAATAGTGATCCTCAGCCCTGGCTTTGTAACACTCCAAGATGTCTCCAACAACTTCAAAATGAGAATAAAAGTTCTCATGGCAAAACTTATTAAGTGATTTTTATTTAAAAAATAAGTATCATTTCAAGTGGAAAGGGAAAGGAGAGCAAATGGTGATGATGCAATATCCAGAAGGTTAGAAATTATTCTTCCCTTTTTATCTAGAGAAGTTAAAGGATATAATTTCTGTTTATCTTGAAAGTGTTTTATCATCATTTACTCTCTTCCTTTTTACTCCCCTACTGCCACTGAACAATTAAATCTAAAGAAATAAAGCCAGTGAACATCTTTAGCAACACTACAAAGCTTCCCATAATTACCTGACCAACATCACAATAATGATGTCATGTTAGCCCCTCAGAATCCATTCTTTCTTTTGGTCTAAAATTTCTTCCTGTGTCAACAGTCTTATCCACATAAGTAAATTGGAAGCAAGAGTTCCTAACAGGCAATAATGAAAAGCTGAAAAAAGTAAGCAATCCAAAAAGCTTAGATTCTAATGAACTGAATTTAAACGGATTTAAATAGTTAACATTCCTAATGAATTTGATTAGGCTCTAAATTTAGAGTTAAGTAAAATGCTAATTCCTCTAACTACTAGATTAGAAGTAATGTTAATTCTTTACCATTACATAGATACTAATGACAAAAATAAAGGCAATCCATTACAAAATCATTGATATGCCCTTTCCTCACTCCAGTTAGTCAAACAAAGCCAGACTAAAAATATTCTACCAGTAGGCCAGACCAAAAATATTCTATGAGGAAACTTCTGTTATCTACAGCTCATACAGTGCCAATTAATGGTGTTGAGTCCCAGGCACCTTAGTTTTAATATCTAAATCTAAATACCTTTCACGGACATGATTAACTTACAGTATTTAAAGAAGCCACACAAAACATTAAACAGAAGAGACAGCTCTGTTAATCCGGTCGTTTTCTTCATAAGGCCCATCAAGAGTTTGGCAGTGTTGATTACTGTTCAGAATATAGTCATTTTCCCCACCCATACCATAGGCAGAGTATTCTCCCCTTATCCCTGACTTTGAGTTTAGCCACATGGCTTGCCCTGACCAATGCAATGCTGGCAGAAGTGACACTGAGCATGAGAATTAAATATGCTTGGGAAGTTGGGCTTGTTTTCCCTTTGTCTAAGAAAAACCTCCTTTGATTAGCTGCTGAGCCAAGGATGAGGAGAAATACAAGGAGCAGGGCTAATCTCAACCCCAGGACTGGAGCCAAGGCCAAGGAGCCCAGCCTAGAGAAGAAAAGGCCCAGTTGACTCACAGATGTCTGTGTGAGAAATAAATCTTTTTGTTGTGTGTCACTGGATTTTGAGATGGTTAGTAAGGAACATTGTTGTGGCAATAGCTGAATGATACAAAGATATTAGCAGCACCAGAGAATATTAAAGCTTTGGAGCCAGCCAAAATGGAACAAAGAGGGGCACCTGGGTGGCTCAGTCGGTTAAGCATCTGACTCTTGATTTCAGCTCAGGTCATGATCTCAGGGTCATGAGATTGAGCCCTGCATCGGGCTCTGTGCTGGGCAGGGAGCCTGCTTAAGATTCTCTCTCTCCATCTCCCCTACCCCTCTCTAAAGATATGAAAAAAGAAAAGGAACAAACAGTAAAACCCAGTAGACAATAAGGGTTCAAAACCCAAAAGGTTATGAATCTCCAGCTCTAGTCATAAGAGTATGATCAAAGTTATTTGACCTCTGGAGTCTGTTTCCTCATCTGTTAAGTGAAAGCAAATACAGACTTAAAGTTAGAAAGGCTCTGTGGCCATCAAATAACCTATCATGATAACACAATTGCCTAATTCCTAACATATAGTAGATACTCAAGTTTCCTTTCTATCTTTCTTCTTGGCTATAAATCAAGCTATTTTTTTTTATTTCAACATACTTTCACAAAATTTTTATTACATGTGAATAGGTAACCCCATTTTCTTTATTAAACTTTAAAGTAGACACCTGTTAAAAGTAATTCTAGAATATCTATTTCTAAGAACCCTCCCCTTTCTCATAGATCCTACTAATCATCTTTCCCTTTCCTATTATAAATCTTAAGTTTTTCATGATGATGCATTGTACATGAAACACAGGACAGACTTTTGCTTGTTTAATAAACAAAATTCCAATATCTTTCCTATTTTCCTCTATATTTCATCTCTTCCTCAAAAAAGGTGACAAACAGCAGTTAAATCATCAACATGTATTTCCTCTGTTTCAGAAGAACAGAGCATATTGATCAAATAATACTTACAAAATTATCTGAGTTATTCAGAAGATGCACTGTACAAATTAAAACTTCATAGTATGAATTTATTTTTTAAATTTTAATAAGTGACTAGCTTGGGGTAGTGATGATTTCTTTAAAAAAACAGAGGCTTCAGGGAAGGTCAAAGACTCAAACACAGAAACAATCATTCATCATAAAAGACTTCAGGGGACGTTTTAATAACTACCTGTGGCAGGATCTCTCTCATATTCATTATAAAATTCCCAAGGCAGACTTGCTTTCTCATTCATTCTCACAAACATACAAAATGGAGGCTTCCCATCAAATGTAGTGTGAGTAGATGCATTTAAGCACCAGCTGTTTGATCACTGCTTTGGTCACCCTAGTTTGCAATGGACAATATTAAAGCTTTACAGGACTGACATGAACACACACACGTGTGCATGTGCTCTCACAAGGCACTAAACAAAAATTACTGAAGCTATGTGATATTCATGTTTATTTTTAAATGCTCGGCCACAAAAAATATGATTGAAAAAGACCAACTCATGATTGAAGATCTCACTCACATTTTTTAAAAGGGCTCCAAATTTTTTAGAGTTCTCATCAAAAAAGTATACATATTTGTATTATATTTGTGTGTTTAGCTCCTTGACATGGAGTAATAGAATAATCATTTTTTTTTTAAGATTTTATTTATTTGACAGAGAGAGACACAGCGAGAGAGGGAACACAAGCAGGGAGAGTGGGAGAGGGAGAAGCAGGCTTCCCACAGAGCAGGGAGCCCGATGCGGGGCTCGATCCCAGGAGAGCCGAAGGCAGACACTTAACAACTGAGCCACCCAGGTGCCCCAGAATAATCATTTCTTTAACTCTACTGTAGCTTCTCCATTTAAGACACTTTCAAACCCACTGGCTGCATTTCTACTCCTGTTCTACCTATAAAAATGTGCTATAGACTCACTGAATTCTGCTACTCTTCTCTCTGAAAATACAGCCACAGTGCAATCACACTAGGCTTTCAGGGCTTGAAACTGACACTACAACTTACCTCCTCTACCTATAAAATGGGATAAATCATAAGTCCTTCAAATATTGTGAGGAACAAACCAGAAGTGTGTGTGAAAGCGTATTTTGTACACAAGCCTAAAAGGCTACACTAATAGTCCTACAATCATCCTACTGGTTTTCATGTTCTCCTGCCTTTGACACTGACTCCATTACTTCAAAAGCCATTTAGACGAACCAAGCTTGGCAGACAAACAGCCATCATGTTCTGTCCTAGAATTCTCGAGATCACCTGTCATTTGCCCCAGTGGCTACTCCTTATTTTCCAGTTTTGTAGCCCATCTTGTATCTTGCTTGGCTCCTACAACTGGTGACCTTGTTTTGACCTTGTTATCCACACATTCCTTCTTTATACCACTCTAATTTACAATTTACTGTGTCCGAACTCTGGCTTCACACCCTGCAATCTCTGGCCAAGCCAGCCAAACCCGCAGCTGCACCTTCCTAGACCAGAGAGATTCTCTGAACGGCTATTCCTCTAAAGCCAACATTTTTAGTTTCTAAGTAAGAACAAAAAGAAGAGATGGCATCATTAGGAGAGAGTGCTTTCGAAGCGATTTTTGTAGGAAGAGGACACCCCTATTTCAAAAAAACCCCAAAATACCCTCAATAGCTTAGAGAAATACTGATTCATATTTGTTTCTCATTTCCAGAGTTTTGCCAGCCCAAAGGGAAGCGGGGGGGAGTGGAGTGGGGAAGAGGCAATTTTGGGTAGAGGTATTCTAGAGAGTTCTACAAGCAATGTAGACAGTTTGCTGTCTTAGGGAAACTTTTTAGAAATGTTTAAAATGAATACTAAATGGAATATGTCTTCTAAAAATATATTATTTTAAGGCACAGCTATGGATTTCTTCACCAAATAGACGTTAACTGTTACATGGAAAGCAAAGAATTCCTACAGCACTTCATCAAGACTCTGAATGCATTTGTACATAATTCATAACTCATTAAATGAGCAGACTACTCATACTCTATAAATTAGTATTTCTGAGAGCATTTTTGATACTCTTAGACCCTAAGCTTTTACTTGTTTAAATAGAAACAGTTAAGGGGTGCAGGGGTGGCTAAGTCCGTAGGGCAGCTGACTCTTGTTTTCAGCTCAAGTCATGACCTCAGGGTCAGCAGATTGAGCCGCACGTCAGGCTCCAGGCTGGCCGTAGAGCCTGCTTGGGATTCTCGTTCTCCCTCTCCTTCTGCCCCTCCCCCGACTCCCCCTCTTTAAAAAAAATAAAAGAGATAGTTAAACATCAGTAAATTCAAAGTACTGATAATCCATATAGGCTATATAGATCACTTTTTTTAAAAAAGATTTTATTAATTTATTAGAGAGAGAGAGGGAGAGCACGAGCGGGTGGAGGGGCAGAGGGACAAGGAGACTCCCTGCTGAGCAAGGAGCCCGATTCGGGACTTGATCCCAGGACCCTGGGATCATGACTTGGGCTGAAGGCAGACGCTCAACTGACTAAGCCACCTAGGTGCCCCTATATATCACTTACTTTTAACTGTTTCCCACACAGTGGAAAAAGACTAAATCTACAGAGTAGTTATGACACTGCCAGAACCTCAGGGTCTCTGAAGAGAAAGATCTGTTCTATTCCAATCCAGTTCTCCTTCTGATCAAGATCATTCAGAAGTGAGCATTCACTCTATAACTAAAGACACCTAAATGTCATATTCCCACACTGAGTCATGATTTTAGAACAGGCTTTGGGGCCAGACACAGTAAGTTTATCTTCCCAAAAATTCCAGGTCTACTCTTATTGCTGCTGAGTCCTGGGCACAGGTATAAGATCTGGTTTCCACATCAGCAAATCATGATACCATGATTACCTATTCCACAGAACTGCTCTAAGGAGTAAACAAAAAAACAAACATTAAGCATTCTGTATTAGTACCTGGCCCTTAGTAAGTACTTTAATAGGCAATTCATTATTATTGTTACTGTTGTAACTCAAAACTAATCATCTCAATGTTTAATTTATCCAGTATTTCTTTACTTCTTAACAACTGTGCTGGATTCCTTATAAAGTTTCAATAATAATAAAGAAAAACTAGAGGCATCTAACTTCTTAAAAATTCTACTTGCTGGGGTACCTGGGTGGCTTAGTTGGTTGAGCGTCCAATTCTTGCTTTTGGCTTGGGTCATGATCTCAGAGTCCTGGGAATGAGCCCTGCATTGGGCTCTGCACTCAGTAGAGACTGCTCATCCCTCTCCATGCCCCGACTTGCTCTCGTGCTCTCAAATAAATAAATAAATAAATAAATAACTTTAAAGAAATCTATTTGCTAAGTATGATACAGTTAAGGATTCAAGTTGCTTTAGATTTGGGATTTTGTTATGTTTTATTGGGTAAATACCTACAGAAGAAAGAATAGGAAGCTATACTTAAGTTATATCAGAAACAAATATGGTTGGCAAAAATTACATTTTGCAAACATGTATCCCAATCTCATAATGACCCTAGGATTTCTGATCACATAAATGTGATCTACCTAAGATCACACAACAGATAAGCAATAGACAAGACCGAGGTTTTATATGCCAATGATAATCAAGACATAAAATCTCTCAAAAGCATGTCCCTAAATCTAAGACAATCTTGGTTCACAAAATTTGATAGCAAAGGTACAACATAATGAACACAATGCGTGAGGTATTCAGCTCTCCTTAAAGGTCACACTTATTCAAATTCTGATCAAAGCCAATCTTTCTAATTTCTTAGACTGTAAGATCCAACAAGACCTAAGATCAAGAAAGTACCAAGTAACTCCCCCATCTATTTACTCCTATACACTATCTTTTCAAATCATGCTCCTTAGCTTTCTAGCAATATCAAGGGAACTCTTAAAAACACTCATTAAGTGTTGCCATGCAACACAATACCATGCCACATTATCTTTCTCAGATCAGAAACAAATGTGGTAGGCAAACTGCTGCCCTTGGTTTTATTCAAGAATGAAAAATAAAAAAAGTTCAAGAATAGAAATAAGCAGTAAATATCCAATAAATGCAAAGAAGAAATACCTCAACAAGCATCTTTAGTAGCAAAGAGTACTATATCCATCCTCAAGTTGCTTCATATAGAAAAGGCTAGATTATGAACTGGCTTTTGGCCTAAGAGAAAATGTGTAAAACAAATAGAACAGAAACCACATATTCAGAAGTGAAATTGGCTCTTCCAATATAACCAAAAATCATACTAAATGTAAAACTCTAAGACCAGAGGATCATGATTCAATTTTTAGTTTAACTCTCATTGCCTTCCGGGAAGAAGAACTTTTTTTTTTTTAATTTTATTATGTTATGTTAATCACAATACATGACATCATTAGTTTTTGATGTAGTGTTCCATGATTCACTGTTCGCGTATAATACCGGATGATCCATTCAGTACATGCCCTCTTTAATACCTATCACCAGGCTAACCCCTCCCCCAGGCCCCCTCCTCGCTAAAACCCTCAGTTTCTTTCTCAGAGTCCATAGTCTCTCATGGTTACTCACCCCCTCCGATTTCCCCCCCTTCATTTTTCCGTTCCTTTTTTTTTTTTTACATATAATGTATTATGTGTTTCAGAGGTACAGGTCTGTGATTCATCAGTCTTCAACAATTCACAGCGCTCACCATAGCACATAACCTCCCCAATGTCTATGACCCTGCCACCCCAACACTCCCAACCCCAACACGCCAGCAACCCTCAGTCTGTTTCCTGAGATTAAGAATTCCTCATATCAGTGAGATCATATGATACATGTCCTTCTCTGATTGACTTATTTTGCTTAGCATAATACCTTCCAGTTCCATCCACGTTGTCACAAATGGCAAGATTTCAGGTTTTATTGGTGGCTGCATAATATTCCCGTGTGTGTGTGTGTGTGTGTGTGTGTGTGTGTGTGTGTGTGTGTGTACACACACCACATCTTCTTTATCCATTCATCTGTTGGTGGACATCTAGGCTCTTTCCATAGTTTGGCTACTGTGAAAATTGCTGATATAAACATTGGGGTGCATGTACCCCTTGGGATCACTACATTTCTATCTTTGGGGTAAATACCCAGTAGTGCAATTGCTGAGTCATAGGGTAGCTCTATTTTCAACTTTTTAAAGAACCTCCATACTGCTCAAGAATGGCTGCACCAGCTTGCCTTCCCACCAATAGTGTAGCAGGGTTCCCCTTTCTCCGCATCCTTGCCAACATCTGTCGTTTCCTGACTTGTTAATTTTAGCCATTCTGACTGGTGTGAGGTGGTATCTCACCGAGGTTTTGATTTGGATTTCCCTGATGCTGAGCAATGTTGAGCACTTTTTCATGTGTCTGTTGGCCATTTGGATGTCTTCTTTGCAGGAATGTTTGTTCATGTCTTCTGCCCATTTCTTGATTGGATTATTTGTTCTCTGGGTGTTGAGTTTGATAAGTTCTTTATAGATTTTGGATACTAGCCCTTTATCTGATATGTCATTTGCAAATATCTTCTCCCATTCTGTCGGTTGTCTTTTGGTTTTGTCCACTGTTTCCTTTGCTGGGCAAAAGCTTTTAATCTTGATGAAGTCCCAATAGTTCACTTTGCCCTTGCTTCCTTTGCCTTTGGCGATGTTTCTAGGAAGAAGTTGCTGCGGCTGAGGTCGAACAGGTTGCTGCCTGTGTTCTCCTCGAGGATTTTCATGGACTCCTGTCTTATATTGAGGTCTTTCAACCATTTTGAGTCAATTTTTGTGTGTGGTGTAAGGAAATGGTCCAGTTTCATTCTTCTGCATATGGCTGTCCAATTTTCCCAACACCATTTGTTGAAGAGACTGTCTTTTTTCCATTGGACATTCTTTCCTGCTTTGTCGAAGGTTACTTGACCATAGAGTTGAGGGTCCATTTCTGGGCTCTCTATTCTGTTCCATTGATCTATGTGTCTGTTTTAATGCCAGTACCATACTGTCTTGATGATGACAGCTTTGTAATAGAGCATGAAGTCTGGAATTGTGATGCCACCAGCTTTGTTTTTCTTTTTCAACATTCCTCTGGCTATTCGGGTTCTTTACTGTTTCCATACAAATTTTAGGATCTTTTGTTCCATTTCTTTGAAAACAATGGATGGTATTTTGATAGGGATTGCATTAAATGTGTATATTGTTCTAGGTAGCACTGACATCTTCACAATGTTTGTTCTTCCAATCCATGAGCATGGAACGTTTTTCCATTTTTTTGTGTCTTCATCAATTTCTTTCATGAGTATTCTATAGTTTTCTGAGTACAGATTCTTTGCCTCTTTGGTTAGCTTTATTCCTAGGTATCTTATGGTTTTGGGTGCATTTTAAATGGGATTGATTCTGTAATTTCTCTTTCTTCTGTCTTGTTGTTGGTGTATAGAAATGCCACTGATTTCTGTGCATTGATTTTATATCCTGCCACGTTACTCAATTCCTGTATGAATTCTAGCAGTTTTGGGGTGGAATCTTTTGGGCTTTCCACATAAAGTAGCATATCATCTGCAAAGAGTGAGAGTTTGACTTCTTCTTTGCCGATTCGGATGCCTTTGATTTCTTTTTGTTGTCTGATGGCTATGGCTAGGACTTCTAGTACTATGTTGAATAGCAGTGGTGATAGTGGACATCCCTGCCGCATTCCTGACCTTAAGGGGAAGCTCTCAGTTTTTCCCCATTGAGAATGATATTCGCTGTGAGTTTTTCATAGATGGCTTTTAGGATATTGAGGTGTGTACCCCTTATCCCTATACCTTGAAAAGTTTTGATCAAGGAAGGATGCTGTACTTCGTCAAATGCCTTTTCTGCAACTATTGAGAGTATCATATGGTTCTTTTCTTTCTTTTATTAATATACTGTATCACATTGATTGATTTGTGGATGTTGAACCAATCTTGCAGCCCAGGAATAAATCCCACTTGGTTGTGGTAAATAATGCTTTTAGTGTACTGTTGGATCCTATTGGCTAGTACTTTGGTGAGAATTTTTACATCCATGTTCATCAGGATACTGGTCTGTAATTCTCCTTTTTGATGGGGTCTTTGTCTGATTTTGGGATCAAGGTAATGCTGGCCTCATGTGTTTGGAAGTTTCCTTCCATTTCTATTTTTTGGAACAGTTCCAGAATAACTATTAATTCTTTAAATGTTTGGCAGAATTCCTGTGGGAAGCTGTCTTGCCCTGGGCTCTTGTTTTTTGGGATTTTTTTGATGACTGCTTCAAATTCTTTAGTGGTTATAGGTCTGTTCAGGTTTTCTATTTCTTCCTGGTTCAGTTTTGGTAGTTTATACATCTCTAGGAATGCACCCATTTCTTCCAGATTATCTAATTTGCTGGCATATAGTCGCTCATAATATGTTCTTATAATTGTTTGTATTCTTTGGTGTTGGTTTTGATCTCTCCTCTTTCATTCATGATTTTATTTATTTGGGTCATTTCTCTTTTCTTTTTGGTAAGTCTGGCCAGGGGTTTATCAATCTTATTAATTCTTTCAAAGAACAAGCTCCTAGTTTTGTTGATCTGTTCTATCATTCTTTTGGTTTCTATTTCATTGATTTCTGCTCTGATTATTATTTCTCTTCTTCTGCTGGGTTTAGGCTTTATTCATTGTTCTTTCCCCAGCTCCTTTAGGTGTAGGGTTAGGTTGTATATTTGAAACCTTTCTTGTTTCTTGAGAAAGGTTTGTATTGCTATATACTTTCCTATTAGGACCGCCTTTGCTGCATCCCAAAGATTTTGAACAGTTGTGTTTTCACTTTTGTTTCCATGAATTTTTATAATTCTTCTTTAATTTCCTGGTTGACCTATTCATCTTTAGTAGGATGCTCTTTAGCCTCCACGTATTTGAATTCTTTCTGACTTTCCTCTTGTGATTGAGTTCCAGTTTCAAAGCATTGTGGTCCAAAATATGCAGGGAATGATCCCAGTCTTTTGGTACCAGTTGAGACCTGTGGCCCAGGATGTGCTCTACTCTGGAGAATGTTCCATGGGCACTAGAGAAGAATGTGTATTCTGTTTCTTTGGGATGGAATGTTCTGAATATATCTATGAAGTCCATTTGGTCCAGTGTGTCATTTAAAGTCTTTATTTCCTTGTTTGTCTTTTGCTTAGATGATCTATTTCAGTGAGGGGGGTCTTAAAGTTCCCTACTATTATTGTATTGTTGTCAATGTGTTTCTTTGATTTTGTTATTAATTGGCTTATATAATTGGCTGCTCCCACATTAGGGGCATAGATATTTACAATTGTTAGATCTTCTTGTTGGATAGACCCTTTATCATATAGTGTCCTTCCTCACCTCTTTTTAAACTCTTTGGTTTAAAATCTAATTTGTCTGATATAAGGATTGCCACCCCAGCTTTCTTTTGGTGTCCATTAGCATGGTAAATGGTTTTCCACCCCTTCACTTTCAATCTGGAGGTGTCTTTGGGTCTAAAATGAGTCTGTTGCAGACAGCATATCGATGGGTCTTGTTTTCTTATCCAATCTGATACCCTGTGTCTTTTGATTGGGGCATTTAGCCCATTTACTTCAGGGTAACTATTGAAAGATATGAATTTAGTGCCACTGTATTGCCTGTAGGGTGACTGTTACTGTATATTGTCTCTGTTCCTTTCTGGTCTATGTTACTTTTAGGCTCTCTCTTTGCTTAGAGGACCCCTTTCAATATTTATTGTAGGGCTGGTTTGGTGTTTGCAAATTCTTTTAGTTTTTGTTTGTCCTGGAAGATTTTTATCTCTCCTTTTATTTTCAATGACAGCCTAGCTGGATAGAGTATTCTTAGCTGCATATTTTTCTCATTTAGTGCTCTGTATATATCACGCCAGTCCTTTCTGGCCTTCCAGGTCTCTGTGGATAGGTCTGTTGCCAATCTAATGTTTCTACCATTGTAGGTTACAGACTTCTTGTCCCAAGCTGCTTTTAGGATTATCTCTGTCTCTAAGACTTTTAAGTTTTACTATTAGTTGTCGGGGTGTTGACCTATTTTTATTGATTTGGAGGAGGGTTCTCTGTGCCTCCTGGATTTTGATGCCTGTTTCCTTCCCCAAATTAGGGAAGTTCTCTGCTATAATTTGCTCCGATATACGTTTTGCCCCTCTCTCTCTTTCTTCTTCTTCTGGGATCCCAATCATTCTAACACTGTTTTGTCTTACGGTATCACTTATCGCTCAAATTCTGCCCTCGTGATCCAGCAGTTGTTTATCTCTCTTTTCCTTAGCTTCTTTATTTTCCATCATTTGGTCTTCTATATAACTAATTCTCTCTTCTGCCTCATTTATCCTAGGAGTTAGAACCTCCATTTTTTATTGCACCTCATTAATAGCCTTTTTGATTTTGACTTGGTTAGATTTTAGTTCTTTTATTTCTCCAGAAAGGGTTTCTCTAGCATCTTCCATGCTTTTTTCATGCCCAGCTAATATGTTTATAATCGTCATTCTGAAATCAAGTTCTGACATCTAATGTCCGTATTTATTAGATCCCTAGCAGTCGGTACTGCCTCTTATTTTTTTTTTTAAGATTTTATTCATTTATTCATAAGAGACAGAGAGAGAGACAGGCAGATGGAGAAGCAGGCTCCCCGCTGAGCAGGGAGCACGACACGGGACTCGATCCCAGAACCCCGGGATCACGACTCGAGCCGAAGGTAGACGCCTAACGACTGAGCCACCCAGGCACCCTTATTCTTTTTTTTGAGGTGATTTTTTTTCTGTCTTGTCATTTTGTCCAGAGGGGAATAGATGAGTGAGAGAAAAAAAGCTAACAGGGTAAAAATGACCCCAGAAAAATATACACTAAACAAATCAGAAGAGACCTGAAACGGAGAAAAGAAAAAAAAAAAGAAAAAGGGAAAGAAAAATAAAAATACTTTTTAAAAAAAAGAAGAATAAGATCAAATATGATCATGCTGGTGAATATATCAGTGCCACATTCTAGATTTTGGGCGTATTTTGGTCTGTTAGAAGGAAGTGCCTCCCAAAATTTTAAAGAAAGAAAAGCTTATATATGTATATATGTACAAAAATAAGGGTTAATATGATGAAGGGATGAAATATGACTGTAAAGATGAAAATTATAAAAGATTTTTTAAAAGGAATTGATAAGAAGTTGGTTGAAAAAAGAAAGAAGAGAAATTTTAAAAAAAGGGGGGGAGAGAATGTGATCAGGCAGGAGACTAGAACAAAGCCATACACTAGAGATCTAGGGTATATTTTGGTCTATTAGAAGCAACTGTATCCTAAAATTTTAAAGACAGAAAAACTTATATAAATACATGCCAAAAATAAAGTTAACTACTATGAAGGGATAGAATATGACTCTAAAAATGAAAAATAAAAAAGATCTTTAAAAAAGAGATTGATAAGATGTTGGTTGAAAAAGGGAAAAAGAGGGTGCCTGGGTGGCTCAGTTGGTTAAGCGACTGCCTTCGGCTCAGATCATGATCCTGGAGTCCTGGGATCGAGTCCCACATTGGGCTCCCTGCTCAGCGGGGAGTCTGCTTCTCCCCCTAACCCTCTTCCCTCTTGTGCTCTCTATCTCTCATTCTCTCTCTCTCAAATAAATAAATAAAATCTTTAAAAAAAAAGAAAAATTTAAAAAAATAGAGAAAAAAAGAAAATTAAAAAAATTAACTTTGAAAAACTAAAGAATTGGGGGGAAAAAAGCCATGAATTCTATGTGCTGTATTCCCCTAGTGCTGGAGTTCTGCCGTTCTCATTGATCAGTAAACTTGGTCTTGGCTTGCTGTTCTTGCTGATCTTCTGGGGGAGGGGCCTGCTGCTGTGGTTCCCTAATGTCTTTGCTGGGGGTGGAATTGCCCCGCCCTTGCCGGGAGCCGGGCTAAGTAATCTGCTCGGGTTTGCTCTCGGAAGCTTTTGTGCCCTGCAAGCTTTCGGTACAGCTTTGGAGGACGAGAGTGAAAATCGCGCCCTCCCAATCTCCGCCCTGGAGGAGCTGAGAACTCGGAGCCCCACTCCTCAGTGAGCCTCCAGAGAAAAGCAGTTAATCACTACTGTCTCCCCAGTCTCCGGCCACAGTCTGTGCTCACCCGGCCTGTGACCGAGCGTTTCTAACTGTGGTACATGATCCCATTTGGAATCTCCAAACCCAGCAGATTCCTGCAGTGCACTCCCATGCTGCTCCTCCAGGGGGAGGAAGGGCGTCTCCTTGGATCTGCCGCTTGCTGGGTCCCTGCTCGAAGAGCAGTGGCCTGACTGTGCTGCGGGTCACAGTTTATGGCAACCCTGAGCTGAGAGCCCATTCCTGGGCTCCGTCTTTGCAGCCGGCTTCCCCATTCCGATACCTGGGAGCTCTGCTGCACTCAGGCACCCCCGGTCTTTCTGTGACCCCGAGGGTCCTGAGTCCACACTGTCCCGTGAGGGTTCCACCCCCGGCTTAGCTACTGGAGCTACGTCCCTCAGTGGAGCAGACTTCTAAAAGTTCTGATTTTGTGTTTCGCTGCTCTATCACTTGACAGTAGCTGGCTGATAGAGGCTCCCTCCCCTGCGGTATCTTCCTGAACATCGCCTCAGATTCACTTCTCCGCACATCCTACCTTCCAGAAAGTGGTCGCTTTTCTGTTCAGAGAGTTGCTGCTATTCTTTTCTTTGATCTCCTGTTGAGTTCGTAGGTGTTCAGAATGGTTGGATACCTATCTAGCTGAATTCCTGGGACCAGATGAAATTTACGTCTCCTACTCCTCTGCCATCTTGCTCCTCCTGAAGAAGAACTATCTTTAAATGAATTCATGCCATCATATGTAACTCACTTTACACAACAGATACAAGCATGAAATACTGAAATTTTTGTATACCAGATTACTTCACACCGAAGTCCAGACATGAATCCAAGGGAATAACGATAAGAAGAACGTCAATTTCATTATTATAACTTTTACTGTTTTCAAAATGCTTTCACAAAATATCATTTGATTCTTACACATCAGTTCTGTGAACAGGACAGAGGAGACATTCAATTCCAGTCACCAACCCACTAATTGCTAGCTACAAGCTAGACACTACCAATAAAGTGACCAACCATCCTGCTTTACCTAAGATTGCAGAGTTTCTTGGGATACAGAACCTACATTGCTAAAACGAAGAAAGGCACAAGCAAGCAAGTAATGATTGGTCATTTTCTAGCAAAAATTAATATGGCATGGATATTGTTCTCAAGGAACTCACTATTTATTACTGTGAGTCCCATGTTGCAGATTTTTAAAAAAATGGAAGTTCAGCTTAAAAAAAAAAGTGGGGGTGCACCTAACTGGCTCAGTCAGTAGAGCCTTTGACTCTTGATCTCAGAGTTGTGAGTTCAAGCCCCACATTGCATATGGAACCAAAAAAAAGTTCAGCTAAGATAAATTATTGACCTAAGGTCAACATCTAATAAGAGAAACAAAGCCTGGCCTTGTCCTCTATATTACACTATATCTGAAAAAGAAACATTTTGCCCTTAAGACACATACATTTTAATGAGTTAATTTTCTCACGAATACAGAAAATATACATATTATATATACATTATAGAGAAAGAAATCTAATATTTCAAGCCATTCACAGGCTCCAATAATCCTACTGTCTTTGGAAAAAAAAGAGCCTAACATGTTTCATTTTACTGCACAATATTAAATATAATTATATATATACCTATATAATTAAAACATGTAATTAAAGCATAAAATATATGTTATGTAATGCCAAGGACTTAAATTAGGTTTCTTATGCTAGCATATTTTAATTAACATTCATTTGTTAATACTTGTGTAGTGTTTACTACATATAAAGACTGTCTTCCCAACACTTTTCTGATACATAAAAGCAGAGCATCATAATCATGTCTACGGGGCACCTGGGTGGCTCAGTTGTTAAACGTCTGCCTTTGGCTCAGGTCATGATCCCAGGGTCCTGGGATCAAGCCCCGCATCGGGCTCCCTGCTCAGTGGGAAAGCCTTCTTTTCCCTCTCCCACTCCCACTGCTGTGTTCCCTCTCTCGCTGTGTCTTTCTCTGTCAAATAAATAAATAAAATCTTAAAAAAAAAAAAATCATGCTACATATGTCCTTTCCCAGATTCTAAGCTCCCTGAAAATCCTGTCTTTGTATTCACACCATGTAGCACAGGGCCTGGCACCTTGATATAGTCATAAAAAAAAAAATACACACACACACACACACACACACACACACACATATGACATATAAAGCAATATCAAGTATACAACTCTCTAAGATTTTACACTTTAGATAGTGATCGGGGCACCTGGGTGGCTCAGTCGTTAAGCATCTGCCTTCTACTCAGGTCGTGATCCTGGGGTCCTGGGATCGAGCCCCGCACTGGGCTCCCTGCTTGGTGGGGAGCCTGCTTCTCCCTCTCCCACTCCCCCTGCTTGTCCTCCCTGTCTCACTCTCTCTCTGTCAAATAAGTAAAATCTTAAAAAAAAAACAAAAACAATTTAGATAGTGATGTACATAAATAACCTCAATGAAGTACTTCAAGATAAATATAACATGACTGGTATAGACTAGTAAGTTACTAGGAATTTAAAGGAGAGAGACACTAAAGAAAATTCTTCATAGAATATAATAGAATTATATTCAATTATATTCAATTATATTATATATAATTATATTATAGAATATTACTAGAATATAATCTATTAATCTCACTTTTTTATTAAAAAGGAATCCACTCCCAAATGATATCCCACATAAAACCCCAAAATGTCAGACAATTAGATGGAGATTTGCTCCAGTTATAGCAGTAATAGCACCATCACCACAAAGAAAAAAGAAAAATAGCAATCCCAAATGCATCTACATGGACTTCCAAAACTCCACAAATTAAGGATCAATTCTACCCCAAAATACTTCTCAAACATGCTTTCACTCAGTACCACCACACTAGCCTCAGGAGAAATGTTATAGGGACTTCTTTACCCTGAAACAAAAGAACACTAATTAGTATTAGGAAAACATGCAAAAGTATAAATCTAACTGGTAAAGTAAATGTACAAATTCAGAATAATCTAATGCTGCAGAGGTGATGGGTTAACCATTTATAAATCTAGTATGAAAATTAAAAGACAAAAACAGGAAAAATAACAAAAACTACAATAATTTGTAAATGGATACACAAGACAGAGGTAAATTGTGATACTGAAAACATAAAACATGGGAGAGTAAAAATGTAGAGCTTTAGATTGCTTTCAAATTTAAGTTGTTATCAACTTAAAAGAAACTGTCATAAATACAAGATGCTTCATGTAAGCCTCATGGTAACTACGAAGCAAAAACCTACAGTAAATAAACAAAAGAGAAAGAATAAGAAATCTAAGCATAAAACCACAAAAAGCTATCAAATCATAAAAGAGAGCAAGAAAAAAAAAAACAAAAAAATTACCAAAAAAAGCCAGAAAACAAAACAACAATAAGCCCATACCTATCAATAATTACTTTAAATGTAAAAGGAGTAAATTCTCTAATAAAAAGACAGTGGCTCAACAGACTTTAAAAAAAAGAAAAACAACTATATGCTGTCTCTAAGAGTCTCACTTCAGCTTTAAAGACACATATACACTGGAAATGAAGGGATGGAAAAGATATTCCATGCAAATGGAAACTAAAAGAAAGCTAAAGTAGCTATACTTCTACTGGACAAGAGACTGAGACAAAGACTGTAATAAGAGACAAAGAAGGTAATTTTATAATAAGAAAAGGATTGGTCCTGCAAATATTTATGCAAACAACATAGGAATACCTAAATATAGAGAGCAAATATCAACAGACCAAAAGGGGGAAACAAGCAGCAATATAATAACAGTAGGAAACTTTAGTACCTCACTTTCATCAATGGATAGATCATCCAGACAGAAAATCAGTACAGAAACTTTGGACTTCAACAACCCATTATACCACATGGACTTAATAGACATTTACAGAACATTCAATCCAAAAGCAGAATATACGTTCTTCTCCAGTGCACATGCAACCTTCTCCAGGAAAAATCATATGTTAAGCCATAAAACAAGTGAGTTTTTTGGGGGAGGAGGGGTGGGGACAGAGTGAGAGAGAGAATCTTAAGCAGGTACCACACCCAGCACAGAGCCCAACACAGGGCTCGATCTCACAACCCTGAGATCATGACCTGAGCTGAAATCAAGAGTCATGCTTAACCTACTGAGCCACCCACCCAGGCGCCCCAGGCCACAAAACAAGTCTTCACAAATTTAAGACTGAAATCCTATCAAGCATCATTTCCAACAACAATAGGATGAAACTAAATAGAAATCAATCACAAGAAGAAAACTGGAAAATTCACAAATATGTAGAGATTAAACATACTACTGAACAAAAAATGGGTCAAATGAGAAATCAAAAGACGAATCAAAAAATATCTTGAGAAAATAAAAATGGAAGTATATCAAAATTTATGGGATACTGCAAAAGTAATTCTAAGAAGTTCATAGCAATAAATGCCTAGATTAAGAAACAAATAACTCAAATAAACAACCTAACTTGACACCTCAAAGAACTAGAAAAAGAAGAATAAACAAAGCCTACAGTTAGGAGGAAGGACATAACAAAGATCAGAGTAGAAACAAATAAAATACAGTTAGTTGACCCTTGAAAAACACAGAGGTTAGAGGAGTCAACCTCCTGCACAGCAAAAACCCACATATACCTTTTGACTCTCCCAAAACTTAACTACTGATAACCTCCTGTTGACCAGAAGCCTTACCAATAACATAGTCAATTAACACATATTTTATGTGTTGTATACATTATATACTGTATTCTTACAATAAAGTAAGCTAGAGAAATGAAAATGTTATTAAGAAAATCATAAGAAAGACACTGATTAAAAAAACTGAGGATACAAATAAATCGGAAGCTATTTAATGCTCATGGATTGGAAGAATTAATGTTAAAATGTCCATACAACCCAAAGCAATCTACAGATTCAATGCAATCCCTGTCAAAATCCCTATAGCATTTTTCACAGAAATAGAATAAACAATCCTAAAATTTGTATGGAACCACAAAAGACCCCAAACAGCTAAAGCAATCATGAGAAAAAACAAAAATGGAGGCACTAAACTTCCTGATTTCAAACTATATTACAAAGCTATACTCATCAAACCAGTATGGCACTGGCATAAAAACAGACACACTGATCAAGAGAACAAAATAGAGAGCCCAGAAATGAACCCATACATGGATGGCAAATTAACTTATGACAAAAGATCAAGGAATATACAATGAGTAAAGGATAGTCTTACGTGGTGTTGGGAAACTGGACAGCTCATGTAAAAGAATGAAATTGGACCACTATCTTATACCATATACAAATATCAGCTCAAAATGGATTAAAGACTTGAACATAAGACAGGAAACCACAAAACTCCTATAAGGAAACAGAGGGGGGTAATCTTCACATTGGTCTCAATAATTTTATATATATAAAATAAGACACTAAAAGCAAAGGCAACAAAAGCAAAACCAACCAGTAGAACCACATTGAACTAAAGTTTCTGTAGAGCAAAGATAACCATCTGCAAAATGAAAAGGCAACCTACAGAATGGGAGAAGATATTTGCAAGTCACATATCTGATAAAAGGCTATTTAAAATATATAAAGAAGTCATCCAACTCAATAGAAAAATAAAACAATTCAATTTAAAAAGAGGTAGAATTCTGAAAAAATTTTCCAAAGAAAACATACAAAGAGCCAGCAAGTAATGAAAAGGTGTTCAACATCACTAATCATCAAAGAAATGCAAGTCAAAACCACAATGAGATATCACCTCACCCCTGTTAGAATGGCTAAAATCAAAAACACAATATAACAAGTGTTGGTGAAGATGTGACGAAAAGGGAACACTGGTGCACTGTTAGAAATGTTAAATTGCTACGGTGACTATGGAAAATAGTATGAAGGTTCCTCAAAAAATTAAAAATAGAACTACAATATGATCCATCAATTCCACCTCTGGGTATTTATCTGAAGAAAACAAAACTACTATCTTAAAAAGATATCTGTACCCCCATGTTCACTGGAGCATTATTCACAATTGCCAAGACACAGAAACAACCTAAGTGTCTATTGACAAATGAATAAATAAAATTTGGTGTACACACATACACACACACACACACAGACTGGAATATTATTCAGTCATAACAAAGAAGGAAATTCTGCCACTGCAACAACACGGATAGAGCCTGAGAGCATTATGCTAAGTAAAGTAAGTCAGACAAAGACAAGTAGTATATGATATCACATATATGGAATCTAAAGAAATAAAAACCTCATACATATAGAGAATAGATTTGTGGTTGCCACAGGCAGGGAGGGTAGGATGTGGGCAAAATGGGTGACGGTGGTCAGAAGGTATAAACATCCAGTGATAAGATAAATAAGTCCTAGGGATGTATTGTACAACATGGTGACTACAGTTAACAATACTGTATTGTATATCCGAAAGTTGCTAACAGAGTAAAGTTCTCATCACAAGAAAAAAAATTATAACTAGGTGCAGTGATAGATGTTAACTAAATTTACTGTGGTGATCAGTTTACAACATATACATATATCAAATCATTATGTTGTACACCTAGAACTAATATGTTATATGTCATTTATACCTAAAGTTTTAAAAAATGCTTTCCTACCCCAAGTACCACTCTAGACCAAGAAACAAACCTCTCTTATAGGCTCTGTCATGTCCTCCTGACAGACATTAAGGACTGTACCTAACACATAATACAAGCTCAATAAATATTTTGTGGAACAGCAAACATGGACCAGAAAGACATTAAATGAAGACCTTCATTTAAATTAGCAAATTACATTACTATATTTAGAAGAAAATTTCATTTCTTATACAGTCTTTGTTTTCCAAAATACTATTTATCATTTTTAGAAGCAGTGTTCAAGTCAGAAATCCTCAGCTTCGTGATTTTCCCAAAATAGGAAGTAAATTCTACCCTTTTCCTTAATTTTATGCCAATGGGGAAGAAGCAAATAAGTAACATATTTTATAATGACGCACTAAATGGAACCACCTTAATTAAAAGGATGTGGCAGGTTTTTCTACCAATTATGATTCAATTAAAAACAATGGGAATAAGATTAGTATAACATTTCCTAAAAGGTGTCTTTATGTCTTTATTTAATTTTGTAAAATAATGTCCCCTCTTCCCTTCAAATGTTTTCTCCCAAATGGGAATTAGTGAAAATGCCTTTATTCATCTTGAAGAGTTTTACTTCCTTTTATTAAAGTCCTGAGGCCACAGCCCTTGCACCAACCATGTCACTCCTACAACCCCTGACAGGCTCTGCACAGATACAGCCCAGTCACAGGTGACTGACTATCTGATTTAAAGGAAGTCAGTTCAATAGGCTGGCCAGCAACCCTTGTTGTAGTTCCTCAGATCTAAGAGATATTAGTTGAGCTAATCAGATTCCCCCCTCAGGAATGCAAACCAGGCTATATTAACAAAATGATGCAGTTAGAAGAAAGAACAAAAGCTAAGATAGAAATACCAAAGGAGCGTTGATGACCATTAAGTGTGCCCTATTATAAAGACTGAGGAGTAAAAAGAAGCTGTAAGGTACAGAAAAGATACACTCAGTAGAGGTGAAGAAGCTAGAAAGTGGTAAGTTGAAAACTAAACAAATCTATACAGCAGTTGAGGCAAGTTCTGGAGAACTAGAACAAAATTCATAAACATTGCTGAGGACCTCTAGAGAAGAAACAAGCAATTAAAAGACAAGAATATGGGGCGCCTGGGTGGCTCAGTCGGTTAAGTGTCTGCCTTCGGCTCGGATCATGATCCCAGGGTCCTGGGATTGAGCCCCACATCGGGCTCCCTGCTCAGCGGGGAGCCTGCTTCTCCCTCTGCCTCTGCCTGCCTGCCTGCCTACTTGTGCTCTCTCTCTCTCTCTCTGTCAAATAAATAAATAAAATCTTAAAAAAAATAAAAAAATAAAATAAAAGACAAGAATATGATGCTCAAAACTTTGCAAAGTAATCAGAGTAGTTAGTGTTCACAATTTACAAATGAATAAACAAGCACAGAGAGAGCTCAAGATCATGTTGCTTTTAAGTCAGAGAATAGGGATCAAAATCCAGGTCTTGCAACTCCTAGCCTAACACTTTGCTATTTTATTGTGCCTTTTCTCTGGCTCATGTCTAAGGCTTCAGACCCTATCTCATCACCCTACATAAACACCTTTCAAGTACACATTCAGGTCTTGCACATTTTATAAGAATAATCCAGTTGTTCCTTCAGCCCAACTGAACTACCCAATGACCCTATATAAATATTGATATGATGCTTGCAAATAATCTTGAACTACCAAATCAGGAGAGCTAAAAAGGTGACAGATAAATGGAAATATGTAAGAAATAGGTGGTTTCCTCCTTCCAAGAAGTATTTCTGAAACAATCACAAATGATAAAATCATAGTAACTGCCATGTTTAATAGTAGTGGCATTTCAGAACCAGGGTCAGTTCATGAACTATTATAGCTCACAAAAGGAGGAATAAAGAAATGGAGAATAGTTTAGAAACTTACAGTAATTTCATATAACTACATTTTTATTACATTTTAAAAAATATTAGTAGGGTGCAATGGATTCAAAATTTAGGGGGAAAAATATCCTTCAAAAGAGATAATCTGAGAAGCACTGTTAAACTATGTAGAACAGAATTAGTTTTATTACGCAGCCATATGATAACATGAGAATTTGTCATCTTGTCCAACTGAAAGGATACTTTTGAAACCTACATTTCTGAATTTGAAAAAATTTTGAACATACCTGCAAGGTAGTAATACACCATTATTCAAGAAAGAATTTTTTCAATTTGTTCTTTGGAGGCTCCTTACTGCATACTATTGAACCACATGGAAAAGTCATCTTTCTACTTTTTCTGTGCTACAGAGAAATGAAAACTGTGGTCCAGGATAAATTCAACGTTAGCTTTTTTGAAAAAGGAAAAAAAAGGAAATACGAAGAATTTTAAAGATATGGAACACAGATTTCCTGAAGTGTGACAGCGGCTTAAACGTGAAGATAGGTATATGCAAGAACATGAGCAGATGGCTAGAAATACAGTGTCGAACATAAATTTACTAATGCCATTGTGTCATGCTGGGAAAATTTTCATATTTTTTAGAGATGCAAAGTGAAGAATGTGTGGGTGAAATAACATAGTGACCAAATTTGCTCTGAAATACTTCGGCAAAGAAAAAGCAGAACAGAAGTGGGGGAGGGGGGCAAGAAGAGGAGGAGGAACAGTAGCACCACCACCCCCAGCTACAGGAGCAGCAGCAGCTATGGCTGAATCTAAGTAACGGGTGTACGTTATATTACCCTCCTACTCTTGCATATGTTTGAAATGTTCTTAAAAAAAAAAAAAATTAGTGAATTCGCTAGAAATATTTATATTTCTGAAAAAATCAATAATTTATTCCATCTAAAACACTTTAAAATTTAAAAATAATATTCACATATTTATATTTTTTTACAAAGTGCCAAAAGGGAAACACTAAAAAGTACTTTTAAAAAGACCGTCAGGAAGCCATGTAGCTGTAGTTCAAGTGTATACACAAGTGCACTTGCTGTGATGAGCACCGGGTATTGCAGAGAACTGCTGATCAATGTAGTGTACACTTGAAACTAATATAACACTGTATGTTAACTAACTGGAATTTCAATAAGAGTTAAAAAAAAAAAAAACCCAAAGTGTAACTGCACAGATTCGGAGTCATATTAACTTTTTCCAAAGTTAATAATAATAAAAGCCATCTAAGTAGCAGATATGTGTCTTTAATGATAACTTAGGAGCCTTTGGCTTTGCCATATTAAGTTTAATTTCCAAAAGTAGTCAATTAGAGCTTGGTAATATCTTCTCTAGTACAGAAAGCTTCGGGATATCATGGAAGCCTTTTCTATTAGCTCCCTTCCCGCCTATTAACTATAAGTCAAGAAATTCATTGTTGTTTTTTATTTCCTCTAAGAGTATCAGAGATCATGACTGTTAAAAAATTAAGAGAATACTAGGATAGTAACATAACACTTAATGCAATCACTACGGCCAAAAAGAATTTTCCCAAGTTAGAATTTTTTGATAGGCATGAACCTAATCATGTACAAACCCTGGTTTCTAAGAATTTAAACAACTGGGTTTAAACAATTCCAAAATATTCTTCATTTAAAAGAAAAATAGTGAACAATGGTCCAACCTTTTCATTTTTACATATATATTCCTGAAGGAGCATCAAGAAGGCTACACCATACCACTCCCTAGACAAATAAAAATGCTTAATGTGGAATATTTAATCTATTATTATTTCAGATAGACTGAAGAAGGATCTTTCTTAAAAAGACTGAAAAGGCTATAACCAATGAGTAACTTCTTTTTTAAAAGAGTATTTATTCACTTGAGACACAGAGATATAGAGAGGAGAGAGAGAGCATGAGCAGGGAGAGAGGCAGAGGGAGAGGGAGAAGCAGGCTCCCCGCTGAGCCAGGAGCCTGATGTGGGGCTCGATTCCAGGACCCTGGGATCATGATCTGAGCCGAAGGCAGGCGCTTAACCATCTGAGCCACCCAGACGCCCCCCGATGAGTAACTTTAAAACCAATCTGAATCTCCACCAAAGACTATCTTATAATCTTAAAAGGCATATTATTAATATTTTTCTGCACTGTTCCCTCCCAAGACTCCAAGCAATCAACCAGAATTTCAGGAACCAATATCCTGGAAAGCAAACTTAGAGCTGATTTGGTCTAGCATATATTTGAGAACACCCACAACTCTTCTTTGGCCAGTAAAGATACCAAACAAAGGAAATCTTTTACACTTTCAGAAAGCCTCATAAACAAAGGTCCCAAGTAGACTTTGTTTAAATACCTGTGTTGAAAATGGAGATATAAATCATTCATTCAACCTACTGAATAAACTACTAGGATTTACTGCAATCTACTAGTGGGCAGGTACCAGCAGGCTAGGAACTGAGGATACAAAATTATTAAGACTTGATCCAGTCTTAAGGGAAGTTTCAGTAAATCGAGTGAAGGAGGGAGAGTCTGAAGAAACTGCCATTTTCTTCACTGGCTGGTATGAAAAATAAAGTACTCCCAAAGTATCCCAAAATGAACTACTCCAAATGACTAAAGGATCAATCTCATTTCATATTTTCGTATTTTTGTAAGTTATCTAGAACAATAATACTGAAATCTTCTCATCTGATGGTGACCGGGAAATAGCTAGCCTAGCAAAAATCAACAGACAGAAAACGTGGAGAGATTACAAAAAGAAACAAAAATCTATAATGAAGGTAAACAAAATAGAACACATTTAATGGATAATAAAGTGCCCTCTCAAACTGTCGGAATTAAGTTCTTAAAAATCCCCATGGTAGGAGAATTCTTGGATAAGGAACCCAGTCTTTTTTAGTGGGATTGCAAGACAATCTATAAAGCTTCGTAAGTATGTTTTACATTCACCAAAATAAAACAAAGAACACAATATTAGCTACCAATAGTATTTCCCTACCCTAAATTGGTAATAAATTATATTCTTTCAATTTGCCTTTGAAATTAAGAGATGTACTACCGAGATGGAAAAAGACAATAATGGGGCTAAATTAGGACGGAAAAAAAGCAGATATTAATGGGAAGAACCTGCTGCCTCCCTTAGCTCATATTCACACTTGCATTTTTTTAAATTTTATTTTGTTACGTTAATCACCATACATTACATCATTAGTTTTTGATGTAGTGTTCCATGATTCATTGTTTGTGTATAACACCCAGTGCTCCATGCAGAACGTGCCCTCTTTGATACCCATCACCAGGCTAACCCATCCCCCCACGCCCCTCCACTCTAGAACCCTGTTTGTTTCTGAGTCCATAGTCTCTCATGGTTCGTCACTCCCTCCGATTCCCCCCCCCTTCATTTTCCCTTCCTACCATCTTCTTCTTTTTTTTTTAACATATATTATTTGTTTCAGAGGTACAGGTCTGTGATTCAACAGTTCTACACAATTCACAGCGCTCACCATAGCACATACCCTCCCCAATGTCTATCACCCTACACTTGCATTTTTGAAAGTAGCCTCAATGTTTCTGACATTGGCATAAAGGCTCTTTCCTAGTGGGTCCAGGGAGTTTTAGTCTACAAATGCTCCTTAAAGACATGAAAAATCATGTATGCAAATTTTTGAAATTTTCTGTTAAGAAGATCCATGGTTTTCCTCAGATTCTCCCTTTGACATTCCACTTTACATTTGATGTGATCAGAGAAAGGTTAAGAAGCAACCACCATCCAGATTTCTCTGTTGTGACAAGCCACTAAACCTAGGATTTTCTCTATCTCTTGAATATAGCATGTAATATAAACTGTGAACTTCTTTTGAAAGCCTTTTTGCACTTCATCATTGGTCATAGTTATTTATTCACACTTCATCTGAAGGTCCACTCTTAGACTTTGCTTATACACTTTCTCCAAATAGAGACCTTAAAAACCAAACCTGTACCTATTAATTTCCACAAAAAGCTTTGCTTTTGAAAATACATTCATCACAAAATTCTAGGTACCAGTTTTACAAATTAATATGGCTGTTTTGTGATGCTACAGCTCTCTGCTCTCTAACCTGAGAGCTTGCTTCCTTAGTCTGTATCCCATAGGCCTGATGATGGGAGAGTCATTCTTAAGCCCTCTTTGGCAAGAAGAGTCCCATACTCTTTGGAGACAGCTGAAAAATATCCCTTTCATTTTACACTTTCACAGCACTTTACTTGGAGCACCACTAGACATCTACCTTGGCAGTAATAGTTCTGACAGCACAAACAACATTCTTTTTTTGTCTCTTCTTGCCCAATATCATAAGGGCTACAAATACCACATGGTAATACACATAGCTCAATGATAAAATCTAATATATTTTCATGACACTTAGTATGTATGTGACCAATCGCCTAAGAAGCAACTGGCAGAAGAACAAAGGTAGAAACAAGTGACCCAGATGTCCAGCAGAGGTTCTGAAAAACATACAGTACAGAAGTAAATCTACATTATATCTGAATTTCAAATAAGGCAAACTCATAAATGAGAAAGGATTACTATACTCATAAAATAAGAGCGATCTGGAATGAGATCTGGTAGTCATTACACACTGTTTCCTGAAGAGTAACATTTTCAATGTGCTGTTATAGTCAGAAAGGCCAACTGTAATAGTGGCCATTAAGAGAAAGCGTATTGGAAACAGAAAAGAAAATACTACCTAAGTCTATTCCATATAAAACTATCTTCTGACAAGAGCCAGACAATGCATGTAAGTGAAAATAAAATTATTAAAAAGGTAAAGGTTGGTGGCCTCCCACATGAATGTGAACTATGTAACTTCAGAATCTTCAGCCTAGAAATAATGCTGAGAGATAACTGGTACAAAATGCATAGATTCCAAATGCAAGAGGTAGTGATAAAGTATGAACATAGATTATTTCACTAAAAACAGCATAGCAGAACCAATGAAAACTCTAAAAAATCTAGACTGGAGAAGAAAATAAAAGGAAATAATATAGAGAGTAGATAATGACGAAAAGTTCCTTCTTTACTTATTGTCCCAATAATCCTGTAAGGAAAAAACTTACTATATTATATAGTTCAACAAAAATTCATGAAAGATTAGAGCGCAAAGTAACCTTCCAATATTTAACTTTAAAAAATAAAGACTAATTGGATTTGGCAAAAGTATCTTTATGTTATTTTCATTTCTACTCTCTGTGAATACAAAGTTTATTTATTCTAAGTATCAAAAAATAAACCAGAAGGAATTAGTGAAGTTCACTAGTATCAGAAATCCACAATTTAATATAATGTTACAGACAGCATTTTTACATTTCCTGCTGTAGTTGTTAAGTTGTGAAGCTTACAACACCTACAAGATAAACATGCTTATGAAAATATTCATTCTCAAAAAATATAGATGGATAGTAAGCTCTAGAACAAAATATTAAGTATTAACCACTGTTTCCATAAAACAGAATGATTACGAACTTATAAGAAGCAGATTTTTAAGTATATACTCTAGATCCTTCCTCGCCAAACAATGAGTGAAATATAGAAGAAACAAAAGCAAAGGGTGTAATTAAGGACTCCTTTATTTATAATCAACACCATTATAAAAACATAAAACAGTTTACCTACTTTCAAATTACTTTGATAATTTTAAATAATCACTGACAATTTTTTGGCAAGATTCCACAATTCTGCAACTTCAGAGGAATGAGTAAGGGAAATAACTAATTTCATTCTCAATAAATTGCCCTTATCTACCTACAAACACCATAGGATATGAGAAACATTATTTTCTATCTTTGGCTATACCATAATGATATAAAAGGATAAGTAGATAAAGATACAAAGAAAAATCAAAAAGGGAATCCTATGACAATAAGCTCAACTACAGCAGGAACTAGTTTAAGTGTCTGCCAACAATCAAGGAGCCACGCGATAAAACACACTGGCAGTTAGTTATATCCAACAGTAGTGCCTGTGGCAAGCAACCATGGTAAATTCTGACCTGGTTTCTGTCCAGGAAATAAAGCATCCTGACATTGTGTTCTCTTCATTTTCCTCTGCTGCTCTGCTGTAAACGAGGCATGAGAAAGAGCAAGAAATTCAACTACTGACATAATGAAATCATCTCAACCAAAACTATATATTAAAAAAATGTCTTTAACTTGATACTGTGGTAAACATTGCATGAAGAATTCTATACCAGTGAAGAGGAGCAACAGAAAATCAAAATGGACAGATCACCTACCAAGCTGGTTTAGAGTCATGACCCTACCCTGTACAACTGTGAAACTTAGCTAAAAACCAGAAAAGTAATTATAACTTAGCTAAGAGATAATGGTTCTATCCGGTCAGGTCAGGACTCCCCAGGTAGGGTTACCAACAACGTAGCTGCTACCCTAGGTAGAAATGTGGGCCCTGATTTTACCTGGGCAGCAAAGTGCTCCAATGTTGAGTCAAAAACAGAAAAACTAGAATAGCACTGCGGTTTAAAAGCTGAGAAGAAATGTCAATGAAAAGGTCACCTACTTTGTCATTAGAGAATCCAGTTCTTAGGCCAAAGGTTGGAAGGTTAAGCCAACTAATTAATTTTTACTGCACTTCTTTTGGACCTAAACAACAAATTTTGATGTGTAAGAATTAAAACCGATTTAAAATAACCTGAAAGGGGCGCCTGGGTGGCTCAGTCATTAAGCGTCTGCCTTTGGCTCAGGTCATGATCCCAGGGTCCTGGGATGGAGCCCCGTGTCAGGCTCCCTGCTTGGTGGGAAGCCTGCTTCTCCCTCTCCCCCTCCCCGGCTTGTGTTCCCTCTCTCGTTGTGTCTCTCTCTGTCAAATAAATAAAATCTTAAATAAAATAAAATAACCTGAAAACTGGAAAGGCATCACCTTAAAACAAAGTATCAAAGAGGATAGTATTCGTTTATTTAATCAGCCCAATACTACAGAGCTGCATAAAATACTTTATTCAGTGTGAATCACTAATCTTTTATTCAAAACTGGGGGAATGTCATGACTAATACTTAACGGTTCACCTTTTGCCAGGCTGAATTGTATGTTATAAACCTAGAAAATCCTAATTTAAAACAATGTGAAGGGCACGTGGCTGGCTCAGTCAGTAGAGCATGTGACTTTTCATCTCAGTGTCCTGAGTTTGAGCCCCATGTTGGGCCTAGAGCTTACTTTAAAAAAAAAAAAAAAAAGCAACTTGACAGATGGATGAGGGGTGGGGGAAAGGGAAGAGTACTCTGTTGGGTTTTTTTAGAATTAACATTTTATTTAAAAGCAAAAGAACACCTCATATCAAAGAAAGATGAACCGTTTTAGCAGAAATCATGCAGAAAGTAGTAAACAGGAGACTATAGAAACCACTGTGATGCCTTGCAGCGTTAATTTAAAAATAAATATGCTCTTGACTCTGGGAAACAAACTGAGGGTTGTGGAAGGGGAGTTGGGTGGGGGAATGGGGTAACTGGGTGATGGGCACTGGGTGTTATATGCAACTGATGAGTCACTGAACACTACATCTAAAACTAATAATGTACTATATGTTAGCTAACTGAATTTAAATTAAAAAAATAAAAAATAAAAATAAATATGCAAGCGGTATCTTACATTAATGTGGTTATGTCATATACAGGATTTTAGAGACTGAGCTGGTGCCCAAAATTCTTTGATGAATCAAGTCTCTCTACAGTAGCTTCTCACAATTAAATTACAAACAGGTAATAGTTTTAATAATAAATGTATGAAGAAAGGAAACAAACTTCCTGTTACTTTTATCTTGTTTTTAAGTTTTTATTTAAATACTAAAAGCACCCTGTTTTTAAAATAAGCTCATTAATTCTATAGGATTAATAAAAAATCCATCTGTTTTGAATATCAGTGTAAAACTGCAACTGGCTCCAGTCGAAGACATATTAATAAAAATCAATAGTGGGGTGCCTGGGTCACTCAGTCGTTAAGCGTCTGCCTTCGGCTCAGGTCATGATCCCAGGGTCCTGGGATCGAGCCCCACATCGGGCTCCCTGCTGGGCGAGAAGCCTGCTTCTCCATCTCCCACTCCCCCTGCTTGTGCTCCCGCTTTCACCTGTGTCTCTCTCTCTGTCAAATAAATAAATAATATCTTTAAAAAAAAAAAAATCAATAGTGACCTGAATAAAATTTTACTGCATCCATGGCTAGACCCACAGTCTGGACTTCACCTTATTTTGGGTACATTTTATAAATATGTACTACCTAAGATAAATAAATAAACTATACACATTTATTTAACTGTGTCCTTACAGAAAGAGAGCAAAGTTTTTAAACAAATAGATAACTCTTTGAACTTACATGCAATGTTCATTTTACACTCTACTATCCCCAAGCAGACAGCTCCCTCTGAGACTATCTGTCCAAGAACAATATTGCCCAACTTTTGCTCCTCCAGAATTTTCTCACTTCCTCTCTTGATCCTGCATAATCTACACCCATTTAAAAACTAGAGGGTGGGGGAGGGGTGGATCTTGTGAAACGAGAAGCCAGAAAATCACCCCATACTTAGGGAACCATTTCTGCAGCCACTACTTGGTTACCTTGGGATTAACTCCTCTAGTCTCAACTTCTTCATCGAAAAGAAGTAGTCTAAAATAACCTTCTAGCCCTAAAAATTCTGCATCCATACCTCTTCAGGGCCTCACACAGATAAACAAAACTCACATAAGAGCATTTCCAACACAAAAGTACAAAGAATAAAAGCTCTTTAGGAAAACTAGAGCAAACTAGAGCTCTGTAGCAAGTAGAAGCTGGCCAGCAATCAAGAAGGTCAACGTAAGTAAACATTCAGTTCCTTGAAATGCCTTTAATTATTCTTTTGGAGCATGGTAAAAAGGCGTAATAGGCACATCCATTAGTTTAAAAAAAAGTCAAAAGTGAAAAATGATTTTTAAAAGTTTTTAAGAGACTTATAAATCATGAAACTTATTCTCATAAAATTTAGGAACATTCAAGCTAGAATGAGTTCAGTACTCATTGTATAGATGAGGACACTGAGATTTAGAAAACACTGATCCAGAACTTTTTCTGTGCTATTTTTAATTTGTCTTTAAAGTTACCTCCTATAATTTCAAATTTGTTTCTCCGTGATAGAAATAAGACTCCAATGAGAAGTGATTCTTATTGAGCCTAATGCTCAATCCACAAGTTGAAAATTAGTAAGACTGAGTGCAACCCATGCTTCTGTAACAGTAACTAGGACCAGCTTGCATGCTTGCTAAAATCCTGGATTACAAACTGTGAGTATTGCATACCTTGGGAGAATGCCATGCAAGGAAATACTTCTAAGTCAAGACTTCAAAGATGAACAGGGTTGACGAGAGAAAGAAAAGAACATTTCAAGCAGAAGCAACCCCATTTTCAAGAGTCCTGAGAGAGAAATAAGAACTGCAGAGACACTGTAGGTATGACCACAATTAGAAAGAGATAACTGGGGACGCCTGGGTGGTTCAGTCGGTTAAGCGGCTGCCTTCAGCTCGGGTCATGATCCCAGGGTCCTGGGATGGAGTCCCGTGTTGGGCTCCCTGCTCAGCAGTGAGTCTGCTTCTCCCTCTGCCTGCCCTGCCTGCTGCTCTCCCTGCTTGTGCTCTCTCTCTGACAAATAAATAAAATCTTAAAAAAAAGAGAGAAAGAAAGTAAAGAGAGAGAGAGAAGGAAGGAAGGAAGGAAGGAAGGAAGGAAGGAAGGAAGGAAGGAAGGAAGAGAGAAAGAAAGAAAGAGGTAACTGCCAAGGCCAGGAGGACCAGATCACAGAGGGACTTCAGACCTCACCAACATTTTAGACTGTATTCTAAAACACTGAAATAAGAGGTATTATCAAAAATCCATTTTGGCTGCCACATAAAAAAACAAATTGGAGGGAAAACTCCAGAAAACTATAGAAAATGTATTCTATAATTTGAAAATGACTACTTACTTTTCCTCTTCAAATATTCAGAATCACATTCTGGGCCTCAAAAAAACAACTTGTGGTAGTAAATAGCACAATTAAAAGCTTACATTACTCAAAAAATTAAAAACAGAACAATATGACCCAGCTATTCCACTTCTGGGTATTTACCAAAGGAAAACAAATACACTAATTCAAAAAGATATATGCACCCCTACATTCATTGCAGCATTACTTACAATAGCCAAGATAAGGAAACAATCTAAATGTCCACTGGTAAATGAATGGATAAAGAAGATGTGGCATATATATATTCAACAGAATACTACTCATCTATAAAAAAGAATGAAATCTTGCCATTTGCAACATGATTGAGAGCATCATGCTAAGTGAAATAAGTCAGAGAAAAACAAATACTATATGCGGAATCTAAAAGACAAAACAAATGAACAAACAAAACAAAATTCACAGATAAGGAGAACAGACTGATAGTTACCAAAGGGACAGGGGGTTGGGGTGGCGGTGAAATGGGTGAAGGGGGTCAACTGTATGGTGATGAATGGTAACTAGAACTTATTGTGGTAACCACTTTTCAGTGTATACAAATATCAAATTATCATGTTGTATACCTAAGACTAATATAATGTTATATACCAACTTTACCTCAATTAAAAAAAAAAACTTAAAATAAGTTCCAAACTGTTATTTAGCCAACACAGTGATGTTGGCTTATCAAATGCCGAGGTGATAAACCCCAAAATAACAGCTTTCATCTAATTAAATTCGTTTTGAAGAGTCCAGACACTGATCAGGATTTTTATAAAGAGCTAGAAAAAAAATTATCAATAGATTCATTACGATTAGTTTCAATACCTGAATATTTAGCAATGCCTCATTTCAAATGTTTTCTATTATATGCTTAACAAAAATTGTGCCATAAGATATAAGTTCTTAAGAAGAAGAAACATTGTACATAAGAATCAAGTATTGTCAGGGCGCCTGGGTGGCTCAGTCGTTAAGGGTCTGCCTTCGGCTCAGGTCATGATCCCAGGGTCCTGGGTTGGAGCCCCGCATCGGGCTCCCTGCTCCGTGGGAAGCCTGCCTCTCCCTCTCCCACTCCCCCTGCTTGTGTTCGCTCTCTCACTGTGTGTGTGTGTCTCTCTCTTTCTGTCAAATAAATAAATAAAATCTTTTAAAAAATAAATAAACAGAATCAAGTATTGTCATTATAATTACTTACAACCCCACATCTCTTTGTTTCTCATACGCTACAATTAAAAGTTAATTGGAATACCTTTCCAAAGAACCTCATTCTACCAGTGTTAGATATAGAACTCTTCCAGTTAGGAAGCAGAAGAAAGTTCTTCCTACTTTCCAGGACAAAAGTCAAACTCATCAAAAGATTCCCACCAAGAACTCCCTGACATCAACTAATATTTCACTGATTAATAAAAGAAAATTCAGTATATATAGCCTTGACCTTTGTGAAACAACTCGTCTGTCAGGGATCTTCAATTCGCCATTCAAAAATGACTAATCTAAAACATGCTGAAAACTGTGCAATGCAGATTTCTCATTGACAGTTAAAATGTAATTTTATAAGTCAGAACTAAATGGATAGAAAATACTATTTATATATACAAGTTCAGTCTCGGAATAACATAATTCTATAAAATCAAGACGTGAAGGTAAATGCTCTTTAAATGAAAAGAAAAAGTGTTTTAATTTTCCTGGAAGGTAGAATGTCTATAAACAACTAGTTTAAGAATGAGTCTGGAAAAACAAGGCTAAAACTACCGTAAGCAATAAATAATCATTAAAAAGCCTTCAGATGTAGGTGAAAATATTCTTCTCCCACAAATTTTTACATAATTTCACCCCTCCCATTCTGACAAAGTATTACATTCTAATAAAGACTATCCTAATCTTCACCTGGCAATATTTCCAGGCTGATATTATTACTCTCATCTCCTCGAATAATATCCATACTCCAGGGCCCTTTTCCTCCTCCTATTCACTACCACGCATGCTTGTGTCGAGGTCCCTTTCTTCATACCCTGTCACAGTATCAATCACTGCCTCCTGTCCACTCAATCCACTTTTGATTTATCAGCCGCTGTCTTTCTGGACTCCATAACTCGACCCAAACCATTTTAACAAGACATTGACAAATAGCACCCAGGATCACATCAACCTGTTCCACTTAGTAAACTAAGAAACAGTAACTGTGACATCTCTGCATAAGTATTCCATTCTATTCCCCAGACTGATGTATATTAATGAGGAGATGGTATTTGAAATGCTTCTTCCATATCAGCATCTAATATGATCAAATTAGGAAATGGGATGATTTATTAAATTTTGTAGAGCTGAAATATTTCTTTATATCGCTATATGTGTGGTTTCAGAAAGTGAGCTGTTGCTTTCAATTTTTCTACTGGGGATGTGCCTGCATTTCACAGACGAATTATTGTCTTTAAAAAGATTGCAAGAAGGCAAAATGTTATTAAGCAAATGCTCAGTAAAACAAACTAAATCAGTTTTAAAATTCCTAATTTAATGTAAATCTTGGTTGTTTCACTGAAATTCAGTTTGTGATCTTATTAAGTCATATTTGCATTGTACTGTCTTGCTGTAGGACAGTTTTAAATTTATAGCATTACCAAGCAGCTTCACTTCTTGACTTTTAAGATGTACCCTCAATAAAATAATTGCTGTATAAGCACACATTTTGTTCTTATTTTCAGATATAAGACAAAATAAAGATCAATGGGTTAATAAAAGAATAAAATGAAAATACAAAATCAACTATTTGGGTCACTTCTATAATTTTCATAATTAGATATTAAAATGTTTTTACTAAAATGCTCCCCAACTGAAAGTTCAACAAATGTTTCATGGGCAGTTTAAACTTTAAATGATGAATTTGTTTTTTAATATTATATTTGTATATGAAAAGGATAGTTAATATGTTCACCATAAAAAAAATCAAAGTGAAAAGAATGTAAAAGTCATATATTTTCCATAAACAAATTCTCATCTTAACTCATTTTCTACTTTCTAGATATCCATATATTCTAGATATCCATATATTCCATATATTCCAAACTCTACTCATTTTAAAACTGTAAGATTTCCAAGTACAAAATTTACATGTAAGTCTAAACATAAGCCAACCTCAGCATAATAAGTTTATATATCCAACAGTTTTCTAATGGAGCCAACAATGACTTCTTTTGATTCATGGACAAATCAAAAGATAACAAATAAATGAATTCTGAAGGTACTCTGATTGAACTCACTGATTAGAAAATACGTGTAAAATTCAACAAAACAATGTAATACAGGTAGTATATGAGAAAAAGAAAAACATTACAAAAACAAGAAAAGGACAGATCACCCAGTAAAGGATTAATTGGGAATCCCAGATATTTACTAAATTTATTTACTATTTAAATTTTATCATGTGAACAAGGATCATTTGCTTAACCACTTTTGTATAAAGTGGCCATCTTACAACTTTAAAGAGGTTAATCTAATTTTTAAATTTAAAAAATTCAGTATTATTCAAGTTGAAAAATTAACATTGATACTATATTGTTAAAGTATAATGTTTCTCAATACTCAGAAAAGGACACCGGAAAGTTAAAACACCAGAAATGCTCTCCTTTGTTCCTAAGATAATCATAGCATGAAGAAAAATGAGAATTAAACATATTTTTTAAATCTGTTAAATAAAATATGATAAAATAGAAGCAAACTCACAAGGATATTGTAGTACATCATAAAAATAGTAAGATTTATTTTAAAGACTTTATTTACTTGTCGAAAAGAGAGAAAGAGCACAAGCAGGGGGAACAGCAGGTAAAGGGAGAAGCAGGCTCCCCACTGAGCAGGGAGCCCGATGCGGGGCTTGATCCCAGGACCCTGGAATTACGACCTAAGCCAAAGGCAGATGCTTAACCAACTGAGGCACCCAGGCATCCCAATAAGATTTTTTTTTTAAAAGAACACTAATGTTTTTACCAGGCTTTACAGTTTAGAAAGTACTTTGAACATATTAGATAAATGCATTTTCAGAAATTATGTCACTTATGCCAATTAATATTTTTTTACTTATTCTATTTGTAATTCCACATTCTTAATGAAAATTGTCCTAATTTTTTCTGATATACAGTAATCCCCCTCTACCCTAATACCCTTCACACCTGTAGTCTACAGGATACAATAAGCAGATTTAAATTGTCTCATTTTAGGTTTGTCTCCTCTATGTGCGTGTGCACATGCACGCATGCATGTGTGATGTGCTTGTCATCATTCCATGTAGCCTAAATGCTTCCTGTGGGTAGAAACCTACATACCATTGAAGGGAAAAGAAATCACAGAAACAGGACAATTAAAACATTATACTTTATGGATCAGGAAAAAATATTATAGAATTCATTAATTCCTCCAAATTTATGTTAACTCTCCCAGTCTGGAGAAAAAAGAATGTATCAATATCTGTGTAACTTAGACACATTTGCAGCATGAAAGAGAAAAACAGGAAATGAAACAAAATTATTCATTAAAGAAATGGCTGATTTCAAATACTATTACTTGTGTTTATAAACTACAGAATAATATACTATATATACAATTTATATACAACTGCAATATAAATGAAAAAAACACTAGCAATTTTATACATATTTATAATTACCCTATAAAAGTCGAACATCAATAAATGAAATGTGAAAATATTATTATAAGTTCCTACCAAAAATACATATTATGTCTATACATATGTAATAAGATGCACAGTTTTAAGAAATCCCCTCACATCACACAAGAAAGTCTTTAATTTGACTTCTTGAATCAAAATCAAAAGATATCTCTTTTAAGAGAAAAGATGTATGCCAAAAAGCCCAAAGGGTTAATAACACTAGGAAATATTTATTTGGGAATGTACAGTTTATACCTAAATCTGTAAAAATCCTGAGTACCACCTACACTCAATGGCTTGTTTGGACATAATGCAATATATAGCATTATTTTAGCTCCATGTGAGGGGAAAAAACACAAGCTGACTGTGGAGTCTTCAATACACAGAAGTCACCAGGAAAGTTAGAAAAGAAATCAAGAGATGAATAAGAACAAAAAAGATGAAAATGTATTATAAAATAAGCCAAAATCATCTTAGGAGACAAGATAAAGCATTTGACAAAAATCAAGACCCACTGTTGCAAAAAACATTCTCAGCTAACAAGAAATATAGAAGATTCTTCTCCAGGTTTACAAAGGGCATTAGCAAAAACCCAACAGCTAACAACAAATTTGAAGGTGACAGACTGACTACTTTCTTCCTAAGATAGAAAAAACTGGCAAGGATGCCTAATCTCACCATTTTTCTACAAAAGGAAAGTGGAAATCCTAGAAAATGCAAAGAGCCAAGAAAACTGAATAAATGGTATACAGTTTAAAGAAAACAAAACTGCCTCAATTTTCATGTAATATGACTGTTTTCACAGAAAATCCTAAGGTATATTAAAAATATCTACTAGATCTAATAAGAGTAGCAAGGTTACAAGATTTGAAATACACAAAAAAACAAAATATACATTGTATAAAATATATAATATATAGTATATATAATATACAATCAATTATACATCTACACGTTGGCAGCAAAATATTGGGGAATGAAATTTTAAAATAATTCCTATTTTCAGTAGCATCAAAAAATTGAAAGTAGGGCCACCTGGGTGTTCAATTGGTTTAAGTGTCCAACTCTTGATCTCAGGGTTGTGAGTTCAAACCTTAAATTGCGTTCCACACTGGGCATGGAGCCTACTTTAAAAAAATTGAAAATAAATTTAACAAAAGATTTACAAGACTGCTACACTAAACACTACAAAGCATTGTTGGGATAAATGAAAACCCAAAAAAGGAGAGTGATATACCACGTCTGTAGATTAGAAGGCTCAATTTGTTGATTCCCCTATTCTAATGATTCAATTAACTCCCTATAAAAATTCCAGCACGACCTTTTGAAGAAATTGTCAAGCTAATGCTAAAATTCATATGGAAATACAAAAAAATACCTGACTTCAAGACTTACTATAAAATTTAGTAATCAAAATGGTGGGGTACTGGCATAAAAATAGATCAATGGAACCAAGCAGACATTCTAGAAATAGAATTCATTTCATATGGTCGACTGGTGTTTGACAAGGCACCAAGATTACTCTGTAGGAAAATGAAACTATCTTAAAAATGGTGTTAGACCACCATATGGAAAAAAAGAGGAACCTCTACCCATATTTCACACCATACAGAAAAAATATTTTGAGAATGACATCAACAAGATGGTAGAATAGGAAATCCGAACCCCTGTTCACCCTACAGACACAACATAAAAACAATATACAGACCAAAATATCTTTATGAGAACTCTAGAAACCAATAAAGTCGCAGTGCTCCAGGTGAGTGCAAAGCCAAGAACAGCTACACTGAAATGTCTAAGAAGAATCGTCATTGTATCCACACTATCTCCTCAAAGCCAGAACAATTAGGCTTGGCTTCTGACTTCTCCCTTGGAGGGTATGGGGATAGAAAAGAGTGGAGCATGCATCCAACATTCCAGCTTTTCAGAGGGCTACCTAAGGGAATGGTTTTTGTCTTTCCTGATTCAGAATGCTAACAGAACCAGCACAGTTTGGATGGGTGACTGGGGCTGCTGAAAGCAAAAGCGAGAGGCAGTGCCTTGCTGGAAAACCACAGAACATATGGTGAAGCAAACAATGTCTAACATGGCTCAGCACAACCAGAAAAGGGTGCCTAAACTTGAAGTATCTACCTTAGGAAGGAAAACAGTGGAGCATGTGTCCAGTGTTCCAGATTTTCAGAGATTTCTTGGAGAGAAAGATATGTATCTTACTGATTCACAGTGCTAATGGGGAACTAGCATACACTCCAGATGCCTGGGTGCCAATGACAACCAAGGAGAATAGGGCTGTTTGTCCCTGTAGTACCAGAGAACCTGAGTTGCCACAGACACCACTAGAGGGAGCAAGAGATTACAAACTCCTGAAAAAGAAGTCGGAAAAATTCAAAATGGGAAATTACACGCAACTCTAGAGAAGTTGCAACCTCCAGAAAAAGGTTTCAGAGGCCCCCAGAATCTCTAGTCAGACGGACTAATGAAGGTATTTCCCTGTACAAAGCCAAGCCCTAAAGACTGAGAGAGATGGCTGATTTTTTAAAATTTCTAGAATTCAACAAAATATTAAAAAGCATAAGAAAAAGGGAAACGTGACCCAAAGTAACAAATTTTCAGAAACCAATCCAAAAGAAAGCTCAGAAAGAGATGAATTACCTGAAAAAGAATGCAAAATAATTATCTTAAGTTCAGGGGCACCTGGGTGGCTTAGTCAGTAAAGTGTCTGCCTTCGGCTCAGGTCATGATCTCAGGGTCCTGGGATCGAGCCCCACATCGGGATCCCTGCTCAGTGGGGAGCCTGCTTCTCCCTCTCCATCTGCCCCCTGCCTGTTTGTGCATGCTCACGCTCACTCTCTAATAAATAAATAAAAATCTTTAAAAAAAAAAAAAAGTTCAATGAGATACAAGAGAACTATGAACAGATATTCCACTAAATAAAATCAGAAAAATGATGCATAAACAAAACAAGAATATTATAGAAAGAGAGAGACTATAAAAAAAAGAACTAAAGAGAAATGCTAGAGCTGATAAATACAATAACTAAACTGAAAAATTCATTAGGGGGGTTCAACAGCTGACTTGATTACAAAAAAAAAAAATCTATGAACTCAAAATCAGGTATTTTTAAATTACTGAGTTAGAGGAACAAAATAAAAACAATGGAGAAAGAGGGAAAAGCCTAAGGAAATTACAAAACAAAAACAAGTTGATCAATATACCTATGATGTAGATGCAGAATAAGAGGAACAGAAGAAGACACAAAGCTTGTTAAAGAAATAATGGTGAAAAACTTCCAAGATATTAGGAAGGAAATAGACATACAAATTCAAGAAGATCAAAAGACTCCAACTGGGAACAACCCAAACAGTCCCACACCAAGACTAATTGTAACTAAACTGTCAAAGCCAAAGACAGAGAATCTTGAAAGAAACAAAAGTGACTCATCATGTACAAGGAAGCTTCCATAAAATTATCAGTGGATTTCTCAGAAGAAACTTTACAAGCCAGAGAAGAGTGGGATGATACATTCAAAAAGTTAAAAAAAAAAAACAAAACTGCCAACCAAGAATACTATAACCAGCAAAACAATCCTTCAAAAAATAAAGGTGAAATAGACTTTCCCAGATAAATAAAAATTAAGGGAATTCATTACCCCTAGATCTGCAAGAGAACCCTGCAAGATAAATGGAAAAAACACTAGACAGCAACACAAAAGCATATGAAAATATAAAGCTCACTGATAAAAGTAAATACATAAACAAATACAGAATACTGTAATGTAATGATGGTAAGTAAACCACCTTTAATTCTGGTATAGAATTTAAAAGACTAAAGTATAAAAAATAACTATAGGGGCGCCTGGGTGGCTCAGCTGGTTAAGCATCCAAATCTTGGTTTCAGCTCAGGTCACGATCTCTGGGTCATGGGACTGAGCCCCACATCTGGCTCTGTGCTCAGAACTAAGTCTGCTTGAGATTCTCTCTCTCCCTCTTTCTTCACCCTTCCCCCACACATGCATGCACATACACTCTCTCCCTCTCTCTCTAATAAGTAAATAAATCTAGTAAGTAAATAATTCTTTTTTAAAAAGATAACTAGGGGTGCCTGGGTGGTTCAGTTGGTTAAGCATCTGCCTGGATCAAGCCCCATATCAGGCTCTGCACTCAGCACTGAATCTGCTTAAGACTCTCTCTCTCTCCCTCTTCCTCTGCCCCTCCCCCTACTCACACCCACACTTGCTCACTCGCTCTGTCAAATAAATAAAATCTTAAAAAAGATAACTATAAAATTATGTCAGTAGATACCCATTATATAAAATATATATATTAACAAAGTATCAACTGGGGAAGATATGTAAAAGGTATATATATAGGAGTTATATTACCCTTAAGTTTTCATTAAATTTGAAATTATCAGAAAACAAAGTTTCCTATACAACAGCAATGAAAAAGTGGAATTTAAAGAACAATATGATTTACATTCGTACCACCAAAAAATGAAGTACTTAGGTAAAAATCTAACAAAATATGCACAATATCTATTGGAGGACAATTATAAAACTCTGATGAACAAAATAATAAAATAACTACATAGAGATATTCCAAATTCATGGATAAGTAGACTGAATATTGTCAAGATGACAGTTCTTCCTAACTTGATCTCTAGATTCAATGCAATTCCAGTTAAAAGCCCAGCAATTTATTTTGTAAATGTCAACAAACTGATTCCAAAGTTTATATGGATAGGCAAAAGACCCAGAATAGCCAACACAATATTGAAGAAGAATAAAGTTGGAGGACTGACATTACGTGACTTCAGGTCTTACTATAAAGCTACAGTTATCAAGACAGTATGGTATTTACAAAAGAACAAACAGACCCACAGAACTGTAGTAGGCCCACATAAACAGCTGATCTTTGACAAAGGAACAAAAGCAGTACAATGGAGCAAACAGTCTTTTCAATAAATGATGCTGGACCAACTGGACATCCACATACAAAAATAAAAAAAATAAAAACATGAACCCTGACAATATCCTTATGTCCTTCACAAAAACTTACTCAAAATGGATCACAGACCTAAGTGTAAAACACAGAACTATATAATCCCTATAACATAATAGAAAACCTAGATGACTTTGGATATGGCAGTGATTTAGGATACAACATCAAAGGCATGATCCATAAAAGAAATAAGTGATAAGCTAAACTTCATTAAAATTAAAAACTTCTGCTCTACAAAAGAGAATACCAAGAGAATAACACAACAAGCCACAGACTGGAAGTAAATATTTACAGAAGACACATCTGATAAAAGCAGTGTTATCTAAAATATGCAAAGAACGCTTAAAACTCAACAATAAAAAAAAAAAATATATGGGCCAAAGACCTTAAGAAATAACTGAACAAGAAGATATACAGATGGCAAATAAGCATATGAAAAGATCTTCCATATCAGTGTCATCAGGGAAATGTAAATTAAAGAAATAATGAACTACCACTAAAAACTTACTAAAATGGCCAAAATCTGGAACACTAGCAAGACCAAATGCTGGTGAGGATGTGGAGCAATAGAAACAGCCATTCTGGAAGACAGTCTGGCAATTTCTTACAAAACTAAACATACTCTTACTATATAACCCAGCAATCACACTCCCTGTTATTTACCCAAAGGAGCTGAAAACTTAAGTTCACACAAAAACCTGCACACATATTTAGAGCTGCTTTATTCATAACTGCCAAAACCTGGAAGAAACCAAGATATGCTTCAGGAAGTAAATGGATAAACTGTGGTACATCCAGACAATGGAATATTACATAACACTAAAAAGAAATGAACTATCAGGCCATGAAAAGACACGTAGGAATCTTAGCTGCATATTACTAAGTGAAATTTTGAGACAAATGACAATGAAAACACAATATACCATTTATAGGTTGTAAGAAAAACAGTCCTAAGAGGGTAGTTTATAGCAAAAGATGCCTACATTAAAAAAGAAGAAAGATTTCAAACTAACAACTTAACTTTACATCTCAAGGAATTAGAAAAAGAAGAACTACACCAAAACTTAGCAGAAGGAAATAATTAATAAAGATCACACGGAAGGGAGGCACCTGGGTGATGCAGTCAGTTAAGAGACCAACTCTTGATTTCAGCTCAGGTCATGATCTCAGGGTTGTGGGACTGAGCCTCACATCGGGCTCCCGACAGCAAAGAGTCTGCTTGTCCCTCTCTCTCTGCTCCTCCCCCAGCTCTCCCTTCTCTCAAATAAATAAAATCTTTAAAACAAACAAAAAAAAGATTAGACCAGAAATAATGAAATGAAGTACAGTAAAAACAATTTTAAAAGTCAGTGAAACAAGGGGTACCTGGATGGCTCAATCAGCTGGACAACCAGCTCTTGGTTTCAGCTCGGGTCATGATCTTGCGGGTGTTGTGGGATTGAGCCCCACGCCGGGCTCTGCCCTCAGCAGGCAGGCTGCTTGAGATTCTCCCTCTCAGCCCTTCTGACCACTCACATGTACATGCTCTCTCTCAATCTCTCTCTCTCTCTCTCTCTCTCTAGTTATTCAATCAATCTTTTAAAAAAAGTCAGTGGAACTAAGAGTCCCCTTCTTAAAAAGAGCAACAAAGTTGGCAGAACCCTAACTAGATTAACTAAGGAAAAAAAGAAGACTCAAATAACTAAAATCAGATATGAAACAGGAGAAATTACAACTGATATCAAAGAAATAAAAAGGATTACAAGACTGCTATTAACAATTATATACCAACTAATTCGATAACAAAAAAATATGGATAAATTCATACAAATACACATCTATCAAGACTAAATTATGAAGAACAGAAAATCTGAACAGACCTATAGCAAGGAGACTGAACCAGTAATCAAAAACCTCACAACAAATAAAAGCCCAGGACCAGATGGCTTCACTGGAGAATTCTGGTGAACATTTAAAAAAGAATTAATGCTAATCCCTCTAAAACTCTTCCAAAAAATTAAAGAGGAAGGAACACTTCCAAACTCATTTTATTACCCTGATACCAAAGCAAACAAAGATAATACAAGAAAACTATAGACCAATATCTATATTGAATATTGATGCAAAAAACTCAACAAAATACTAGCAAATCATATTCAACAGCACATTCAAGTAATTTTAGAGCATAAATAAATGGGTTTTGTCCTTGAATGCAAGGATCATTAAATATACAAAAATCAGTAAGTGTAATATACCACATTAACAAAATGAAGAACAAAAATCACATGATCATCTCAATTGATATAAAAAAATGACAAAATTAAATCTTTTTGTGTAAAAACACTCAACAAATTAGGAATAGAAGTAACTCAGTATAATAAAGTTCATATACCAAAGGCCCAGAGCTTAACATCATACTCAACAGTGAAAAACTGAAATCTTTTCCTCAAAGACCAGTAACAAGGTAAGGATGCCCACACTCTACCACTTCTATTCAACATAGTACTAGAATTTCTAGCCAGAAAATTAAGCAGGAAAAAGAAATAAAAGTCATCTAGATTGGAAAAGACAAAGTAAAATTACATGATGACATGATCTTAAATGTACAAAACCCTAAGATTACACAACACACACACACACACACACACACACACACACAGAGTCAGAATAAGCAAATTCAATAAAGTTGCAAGTTACACAATCACCACTAAAAAATCAGTTGTGTTAAAAAAAATCAGTTGTGTCTCTTTACACTAACAATGAGCAAACTGGAAAGAAAATTAACAATCTCACATTATCATTAAAAAGAACAAAACAAGGAATAAACTTAACTAAGGAGGTAAAAATCTTGTATACACACACTCAACAGGAAAACGTGGCTGAAAAAAATTAAAGATGACACAGTAGAAAAATATCCCATGTTCATGACATGGGAAGACTTAATATTTATTGTTAAAATGTCATTACTACCAAAGCTATCAACAGATGCAATGCAAATACTATCAAAATCTCAAAGGCCTTTTTCACAGAATAGGAAAATTCTAAAATTGATTTTGACTCTCAAAGGACCCCAAATACCCAAAACAATCTACCAAAAGAACAAAGCTGAAGGCCTCACACTTGTGATTTCAAAATATATTACAAGCTATAGTAATCAAAGGATTGGTATTGGCATACAGACAGAAATATAAACTAATGGAAAAGAAGAGAGTCCAGAAATAAACTCTTGTGTATATGGTCAAATGATTTTCACAATGTCTACACAATGGGAAAATTAGAGTCTTTTCAATAAATGTTGGGAAAAACCATATCCCCATACAAAATAATGAAGATAAACACTTAACTTATACCACATACAAAAATTAACTCAAAATGAGGACAAGACGGATGCCTGGGTGGCTCAGTTGGTTAAGTGTCTGCCTTCAGATCAGGTCACAATCTCGGGGTCCTGGGATGGAGCCCCACATCGGGCTCCCTACTCAGTGGGGAGTCTGCTTCTCCCTCTCCCACTCCCCCTGCTTGTGCTCTCTGTCTCTCTCTCAAGAATAAATAAAATCTTTAAAAAAAAAAAATGAGAAGAGAGAGAAGGGGCTAAGAAATTTATTTTAAAAAAACAATAGCTGACAACTTTCCTACTCTGGGGAAGGGAAAAGATATTCGGGTCTGGGAAATAGAGAGCCCCCCAAAAAATTAAGACAAGGAGGTCTACATCAAGACAACAATAATTAAAACGATACAAAGTAGTGATAAACAGAGAACTGTAAAAGCAGCAAGAGAAAAGAAAAAAGTTACATACAAGGAAAACCCCGTAAGGCTATCAGCTGATTTTTCAGCAGTAACACTGCAGGCCAGAAGTGAGTGGCAATGATATATTCAAGTGTTGAAAGAAAAAAAACTGAATCCAAAAATACTCTACCTGGCAAGATTATCATTCAGAATAGGAGAGATAATGAATTTCCCAAACAAAAGTCAAAGTTCATTACCATTAAACCAGCCTATAAGAAACATTAAAGGAAATTCTTTGAGTGGAAAGACAAAGCAATCATCAAGAATAAGAAAATTAAGAAAGAAAAAATTTCATAGGTAAATACAAACATAATGAAAGTAGATTAACCACTTATAAATCAGTATGGAGGTTAAAACACAAAAGCAATAAAATCAATTATATCTGTAAAAATCAACCAAGAGACTGACAAAATAAAAGGATGTACAGTGGGATGCCTGGGTGGCTCAGTTGGTTAAGGGACTGCCTTCGGCTCAGGTCGTGATCCCAGGGTCCTGGGATTGAGCCCTGCATCAGGCTCCCTGCTCAGCGGGAAGCCTGCTTCTCCCTTTCCCACTCCCCCTGCTTGTGTTCCCTCTCTCGCTGTATGTCTCTCTCTCTCTGTCAAATAAATAAATAAATAAATAATCTAATACACACTGTTACTCTCTAACCTCTTTAAAAAAAGGGGGGGGGGGCACCTGGGTGGCTCAGTCAGTTAAGCGGCTGCCTTTGGCTCAGGTCGTGATCCCAGCGTCCTGGGATCGAGACCCGCATTAGGCTCCCTGCTCAGTGGGGAACCTGCTTCTCCCTCTCCCTCTGCCTGCCGCTCCCCCTGCTTGTGCTCTCTCTCACTCTCTCTCTGTGTGTCAAATAAATAAATAAAAAGTCTTTAAAAAAAAAAAAGGATGTACAGTACAATATCATATACATAAAACATGGGGGGAGGGGAATAAAAATTTAGTGCTTTTAGAATGGGTTCAAACTTAAGTGACCATCAACTTAATATAAACTTCTATATGCATAAGATATATATGAACCTCATGTTGACCACAAAACACCTATAACAGATACACAAAAAAATCCAGAGAAAGCAGTCCAGGCAGAACACTAAAGAAAATCATCAAATTACAAAAAAAGAGAGCAAGAGAAGGAGAAAGGAACCTAGAGGAACTACAAAAACAACCATAAAACAAGGAACAAAATGGCAATAAGTACATACCTATCAATAATTACTTTAAATGTAAATGGACTAAATGCTCCAATCAAAGACACAAAGTGACAGAAGAGATAAACTGCAAGGGATTACGCTAAGTGAAATACGTCAAGCAGAGAAAAACTATTATCTTATGGTTTCACTCATATGTGGAACATAAGGAATAGCTCAGAGGACCACAGCGGAAGGGAGGGAAAACTGAATGGGAAGAAATCAGAGAGGGAGACAAACCATGAGAGACTCTGGACTCAGGGAAACAAACAGGGTTACAGAAGGGAAGGGACTGGGGGGATGGAGTAACCAGGTGATGGGTATTAAGGAGGCCACGTGTTGTGATGAGCACTGTTATATACAACTAATGAATCGCTGAACCCATTACTTCAAAAACTAATGATGTACTATATGTTGGCTAATTGAACATAATAAAAAATTTTAAGAAAGTAAGACCCATCAACACGCTGCCTACAAGAGACTCACTTCAGAACTAAAGACCCATGCAGATTGAAGATGAGGGGAGAGAAAGCCATTTACCATGCAAATGGGAGCAAAAGGAAAGCTGGGGTAACAGTATTAACTTCAGACAAATTAGACTTTAAAACAATAATGTAGCAAGAGACAAAGAAGAACACTACAAAATGATAAAGGGAACAATCCAAGAAGAAGACATACCAATTGTAAATATTTATGTACCCAACATAAAAAAGAACCGAAATACATAAAGCAACTATTAACAGATGAGGGAAGAAATTGACAGTAATGCAATAATTGCAGGGGACTTTAACACCTACTTATATCAATGGATAGATCATCCAGACAGAAAATCAACAAGAAAACAGTGGCTATGAATGACATATCAGACCAGATGGACCTAACATATAGCCAGAACACTCCATCCAAAAACAGTAGAATACACATTCTTTTCAAGTACCCATGGCACATTTTCCAGAACAGATGACATTTTAGGTCACAAAACAAGTCTGAATAAATTCAAAAAGACTGAAATCATAAAATGCATCTTTTCAAACCACAACAGTATGAAACTAGAAATCAATCACAAATGAAAACTATAAAACACTGATGAAAGACACTGAAGATGACACAAACGAATGGAAAGATATTCCATGCTCATGAACTGAAAGAACAAATATTGTTAAACTGTCCATACTAACCAAAGCAATCTACAGATTTAATGCAGCTCCTATCAAAATACCAACAACATTTTTCACAGAACTAGAAAACAAACAATCCTAAAATTTGTATGGAACCACAGTCAACCCTAAAGAGCCAAAGGAATCTTGAGGGGAAAAAAAGAAGAAAAAAAAAAAAAAAAGCTGGAGTTATCACAATCCCTGATTTCAAGATACATGACAAAACTATAACAATTAAAACAGTATGGTACTAGCACAAAAAAGATATATAGGTCAATGGAACAGAATAGAGCCCAGAAATAAACCCATGATTATATGATTTCGTCTATGACAAAGGAGGCAACATATAATGGGGAAAAGCAGTCTTTCCAACAAATGGTGTTGGGAAAACTAGACAGCTACATGCAAAAAAATGAAACTGGACCACCTTCTTACCTATCCACAAAAATAAAATGTATTGAAGACCTAAATGTGAGGGGTGCCTGGGTGGCTCAGTCGTTAAGCATCTGCCTTCGGGTCAGGTCGTCCTGGGATCGAGCCCCACATCGGGCTCCCTGCTCTGCCAGGAAGCCTGCTTCCCCCTCTCCAACTCCCCCTACTTGTGTTCCCTCTCTCGCTGTGTCTCTTTATGTCAAATAAATGAAATCTTTAAAAAAAAAAAAAGACCTAAATGTGAGACCTGAAACCATAAAACTCCTAGAAAACAGGCAATAATTGGACATCAGCCTTAGCAATAGTTTTCTAGATATGTCTCCTGAGGGAAGGGAAACAAAAGCAAAAATAGACTTTGGGGACTACACCAAAATAAAAAGCTTTTGCACTGTGAAGGAAACCATCAACAAAAGGGTAAACTACTGAAATAATATATTTGATAAGAGGTAATATTCAAAATCTATAAAGAACTTCTACAACCCAACACCAAAACACACACACACACACACACACACACAATCCAATTAATAAATGGGCAGAGGACTTATCTAAGTTTTCTAAAAAAGATGACATCCAGATGACCAACAGACAAATGAAAAAGTGCTCAACTTATCATCAAAGAAATGCAAATCAAAACCACATTAAGATATCACCTCATACCTGTCAGAATGGCTAGAATCAGAAAGACAAGAAATAAGTGTTGGCAAGGATGTAGAGAAAAGGAAACCCTCATGCACTACTCGTGGGAATGAAAACTTGTGCAGTCACAATGGAAAACAGTATGCAGTTTCCTCAAAAAATTAAAAATAGGGCACCTGGGTGGCTCAGTTGGTTAAGCGACTGCCTTCGGCTCAGGTCATGGTCCTGGAGTCCCAGGATCGAGTCCCACATCGGGCTCCCTGCTCAGCAGGGAGTCTGCTTCTCCCTCTGACCCTCCCCCCCTCATGCTCTCTCTCATTCTCTCAAATAAATAAATAAAATCTTTAAAAAAAAATTAAAAATACTGTATGTATACATATATGTACGTGTACACACACACACACACACACACACACACACACACACAAATAGAATATTACTCAGCCATAAAAAAGAATGAAATCTTCAATAAATCATGGAACACTACATCAAAAACTAAAGATGTAATGTATAGTGATTGACATAATAATAAAAAAATAAAATAAAATAAAAAAGAATGAAATCTTGCCATTTGCAACACCTAGAGGGTGAAATAAGTCAGTCAAAGACAAATACCGTATGATTTCACTTGTATGTGGAATCTAAAAAACAGAACAAATGAGTAAACATAAAAAGCAGAAATAGACCCATAAATACAGAGAACTGAGGGTTGCCAGAGGGGAGGGGGTTGAGGGATGGGCAAAATGGGTGAAAAGGAGTGGGAGTGGGAGTCTTCCAGTTTTGGAATAAATATTTCATGGGGATGAAAGGTATAGCATAGGGAATATAGTCAAGAGTGTTATAAGAGTGCTGTACAGTGACAGGTGATAGCTACACTTGTGGTGAGCTTAGCATAACATATAAATTTGTTATAAATTTGTCTAATCATTATGTTGTACAAACTAATGTAACATTGTAAAAAAAAAAACACACACAGGGGCACCTGGGTGGCGCCACTCAGTTGGTTGAGGGTCTGCCTTTGGCTCAGGTCATGATCTCAGGGTCCTGGGATTGACCCCCGTGTTGGGCTCCCTGCTCGGTAGGAAGCCTGCTTCTCCCTGCTTGTGTGCTCTCTCTCTCAAATAAATAAATTTTTTAAGAAAAATTGTTTAATCATTATAAAAAAATCTTTACAACACACACACACACACACACACACACACACACACACGCTTTGTAAAAGAAAGGGCACAATAATGCTGAGCTAAAAAAAAAGAAGAAATGAGCAAGATTTATATGAGAAAAACTTTAAAACACTCCTGAATCACAAAAAAACTTGCCTAGAACAAATGAAAAACCATCCCTCTGCTCTAAAACAACTCAACATGATAAAGATGTCAGTTCTCCGGGAGCCTGGGTGGCTCAGACGTTAGGCGTCTGCCTTCAGCTCAGGTCACGATCCCAGGGTCCTGGGACTGAGCCCCACATCGGGCTCCCTGTTCGGCGGGAAGCCTGCTTCTCCCTCTCCCACTCCCCCTGCTTGTGTTCCCTCTCTTGCTGTGTCTCTCTCCGGCTCCTGGGTGGCTCAGTTGGTTAAGTGACCAACTCCTGTTTTTGCTCAGGTCATGATCTCAAGAGTCATGAGATCGAGCCCCAGGTTGGGCTCCGCAATGCGTGTGGAGCCTGCCTGGGATTCTCTCTTTCCCTCTGCCCCTTCCCCAACTCTCTTAAAAAAAATAAAATAAATAAAATAAAATACAGACACACACAGAGTATGAAGTTTCTATAATTAGAAGTGTGGTACTACTGCATAAATGAAAAGCAGACCAGTAGAATACGCATAGTCAAGAAAAAGACCCAAGTAGTAATGGAATTTACTGTATCAATAAAGGGGGACATCATAAATCACTGGGGCAAAGATGGACTTTTTTAATAAATGGTGATGTGATAAACAACCAACTGAAAAAGGAAAACAATAATCCATACCTCATATCATTGACAAGAATAAATCCACATATATGAAAGACATATTATGTAAAAAAATGAAATAAACAGGTACGCTAAAAAGACACATCAGTGAATTCCTCTTTATCTGGGTGTAAGGAAAGAATTTCTCTATATTCTGAATGTAAGGAATGTAAGGAAAGATGTATTGAGTGATAAATTTGACCACGTAAAAAAGCTTGTGCAGAGCCAAAAAATAGCATGAACAAAGACAAAAGACAACTGAAAAACTAAGAGAAAATATTTGCCATTTGTATTACAGCTAAAGGGTTAATCTACCTAGTAACTCTTAAAAATTAAAGAAAAAAAGTACCAAAAACCCAAAAGACGTGAAGTGAAAATTCACACACAAAAACGACAGAAAAATGGCCCCCAAACATATAAAAAGATGTTCAGCCTCACTTATGATAAAAAGAAATGAAAACCAAAACTACATTACAAAACCATTTTTCATCTATCAGATTGGCAAACATTTAAATAGGACAACACATTCTATTGATGAGGCTGTGAGGAAACAGGACTCATACAGTACTGATAGGAATTTGGCAATTTCTAACAAAACTACAAATTTATTTACCTTTTCCTATAGCAATCCTATTTCTAGGAGTTTACCCTGAAAAGATACCTCCAACAATACAAAAATACTCATGTACAAGGTTACCCATGGCAGCTTTTTAGTAACTACAGAGTATAGGAAGTATCCTTAGTGTCCATAGCTAGGAGAAAGGTTAAACTAATTAGGATACAGCTACACAAGGAGAAACTAAGCAGCCATTAAAAAAAAAAAAAATGAGAACGATTACTATTAATGGACATGGAATCCTTTCCAAGATATATTAGTAAACAAAAAGAGCAAAGTACAAAAGAATGTCTACAGTATGCCATGGATATAATACTGCTTTGTTTAAAAACAAACAGAGGAAAGCTAAAACACAAATAGGATTAGTTACCAATGGAGTGCTTAGGAATAAGATAAAAGGAGAAAGGGGAGTGCTATTTCTCTGGTAAACCTTTCTAGTATAGTGCTGTGTGTTGGAACCATATTAATGTTTCACCTACTAAAATAAAGGGAGGAGGGGTGCCTGGCTGGCTCAGTCAGGAGAGCATGCAACTCTTGGTCTCAGGATGGTGAGTTTGAGCCCCATGTTGGGTACAGAGATTAATAAAAATAAATAAATAAACTTAAAAAAATAAAAAATAAAAAATAAAGGGGGGACAAACTAAAGTTTTAAATTTAGGGGGATAAAAAAAGTTAAGATGAAATATAAACAAAAACAAACAAACCTAACTCTTTGAAGAAACTAACCATAATGAAGTGAGGAAGAGAACATACCCCCACAGTAAAGATAAAAAGCATAAAAAATTATTGACTCTAGGAGCGCCTGGGTGGCGCAGTTAAACATCCAACTCTTGTTTCGGCGCAGAGCCGATGTGCGCTCCATGCTCAGCAGGGAGTCTGCTTGAGATCTCTCTCTCCTTCTCCCTCTGCCCTTCAGGCTTGTGGGAGCACACGCTCTTGCTCTCTTTCTCTCCCTATAAAAATAAATACATAAATCTTTAAAAAAAAAATTACTGACTCTTGTTTGTGTTTGTTTTTTTACGGGGGTATATATCAGCAATTCTGAAACTATTCTGTGTACTCTAGAATGAAGAAATAAGTAAATATACTGTGGATAACAGGAGCAGATTCCTCACTGTCGCAAAAGGAACTGATATATATCACAACTTGAATACTCTGAGAACGTAAAAATTATATTAAAATTGTATTAAAATCTGTAATCACCTAATTATAACTTATCCCTGGAAACTGCAGCAAACTTCACACATTTGACTTCCCTCCTGCCATCCCCCAGAACATGTTTTATCTTTCAATTACTTTTTACATATGTAACAAGGTTTTTGGAAGTTTTGACTTACCACAACAGAAATCACTCATTTCTATTAAAAAGCAGAGATCATTAACAACACACCTTCAGATTTAGAATCATATAGTACTTTTTTCTTTGAAAAACTCACTACTTTCATCTTCTCTGTTTAGACAGGCTTGGGGTGCCTGGGTGGCTCAGTTGTTAAGCATCTGCCTTCGGCACAGGTCATGATCCCAGGGTCCTGAGATCGAGCCCCACATAGGGCTCCCTGCTCCTCGGGCTTTCTGCTCTGCGGGAAGCCTGCTTTTCTCCCTCTCCCACTCCCCCTGCTTGTGCCCTCTCTCGCTGTGTCTCTCTCTGTCAAATAAATAAATAAAATCTTAAATAAATAAATAAATAAATAATAGCCTTGGTTAACTCAAGGAATGAGTTGTTCAATTTTCTTGTTACACCAAGATTAAACTCATTTAGTTCAAGCATTTTGAAGAATAAATTCCTAAAATATATTTTCCAAAACAATATATATAGGACATGAATAATGTGTATTTTCAAAATTTAAGACTTTTCAGTGACTCCAGATTAGTTATTGTAGTTAAATGCCAAAGTGTCGAAGCAAGAGATTGATTAGAAGTTGCTGTTTTGAATAAACCTCTGAACTTGTTTTCTAATATACAAAATAAAGGTATTCCTGTACATGACATCTTGACAGAGTTACAAAACTCAAATTACTAAATGCGTATGTGCTAGATAGTTTGTGGTTAACTAGACATCACTGCTACTCTTTTTAAGGTCTTCTTTGCATTGCAAAGGAAAAGAAATTAACATTTCCCTTTGGAGACAGTTGTAAGTAGATAACTGGGCAGAAAAACAGCTTCCAGGTGAGTATCTTGAGAACCACCCACTTCAGTGCTACAAACTGAGAGTACTTAAAACTTCCCAGTGACTTCTGAGCAAACAACCAGCTGCCATGCTTCAAGTTAAAATAATCAGTGACAGCTTCCCTAATTCCCTGAGCCCTTCCAATGGTTACAAAAGTTCCCTCCGTTAAGACCCTGATGCTTGGAATGAAACTATAAATGACTGATACATGTGAATATATGGGAGTATATGTGAAAATACTTTATAAACTAAAAAACACCATAAAAAGCATGAATTATTATTTTTGTTCCCACTGATGGAAACTTCAATTGAAGTTATTTTCTGGTAATCAGCCTTTTTGTAGATAAATCAATACATCCAAAATAAAGCTTTCCTTCTACAAATCAATAGAACAATAAAACATTTTCTTGCTACAAAACCAAGTGCTCTACCTAACTTCATTTCCCCAGTTAAACATTCACTCAAATCAAGGCATGTTCACCAGGCAAGGCATTTTGCTAGGTAATAAGAGGATCCCCCTGCAAGAACTTATAATATATGAGAATAACAAAAGTATTCAATATTTAATAGTATTCAAAATATAACTGTTAAAAATCAGGAACCACATCTGATGGGGGGGTCAAAAAAGGAAGGATGAAATCTGACTTGGGAGTGAAAAATCAAAAAAGGATTGAGAAAGAACTAAAGGTTAAATAGAACTAAACTTTAAAGAATAGGAAGGCTTCACAAAGTACAGATACTGCAAGAAGGGGGAAGAAAGAGCATGCTCAAAGAAACAAAGCTAGCAACTTGGGGACCTGAATGGAAAAAAAAGGCATGTAACACCAGAGTGGCTTAGCCATGGAGTATGACAAATGACAGGAGGCTGAGGCCAAATATTATTTACAAGGCCAGAATGCTAAACATTTGAACTTTACTGCTATTATCCAACTTCAGATTCACACAATGATTTATAAAATTTTGTGCCCTAAATAACAAAACTAGGCTGCTAATATACCCCCACAAGTAGAGCCTAATAGTAGTATGAAGAACTAAGCAGAGAAAAGAAACTGATCTGCCTAAAATGCTTTTCATCCTAACATTCTTCTGCTCAAAAACCTTCAATAATCTCTGAATGCCTCCTTTTATCAAGTCCATCAATACCATAGTCCCCATCCTATTCAACCAAATTTTCTACCATTGCCCAAATGTACAACTGACTCCAGATAGGCTATTTTCTCTATTACTGACCCTTGAGCACAGCAAAAAAACACAGGTGGAGTATTAGTCTGTGTATTAGTCTGTTCTGGCTGCAATAACAAAATACTGCAGACCGGACAGCTAAAACAACAGAAATGTATTTCTCATGGTTCTGGAGGCTGTAAGTCCAAAGTGAAGATGCCAGCTGATTGGATTCCTGGTAAGGGCTGCCTTCCCGGCTGAAAAGATGGTAAATATCCACCCTTTCACTGTGTCTTCACATGGCCTTTCCTTTGAGTGCATACTCATACAGAGAGAAAGTCTCTCTCTTCCTCTTCTAAGGCCACCAGCCCTAGAGGATCAAAGCTCCACCCTATGACCTCATTTAACCTTAACCTTAAATACCTCCAATAACGACCCTATCTTCAAATATTGTTACATTGGGGGTTCGAACTTCAACATACGAATTTATGGGGGACACAAACTCATTCCATAACACACCAAGGCAAGATCTTGAAAGGTTTTACAGCTTCTTTGCTTACATTCCTCAACAATTACCTCCATCATGTGAAAAAGCCCAGTCCGGCCTAACGGAGGATGAGAAGCCAATGAGGATGAGTGACCCCAGATGAGACTAGCAAAAGAACTGCCAGCTGAACCCAGTCAAAATCATAAAATCATGAGAACTTAAGTGATTGTTGCTTTAGATCACTAAGTTTGGAAATAGTCTGTTACAAAGCAATAAATATCTGAGATGGCATACCTTCTTGTTCTGCTTTTTGACCTAGATCTCTGAACTCTATAGGATTTCCCTCGACCCCTTGAACGACTTCGACTTCGTTTTCTTCTAGAGCCATAAGAAGAGCTACTGCTTGATCGATGCCTGCGTCTGAAATAAAATATAATCAAGTGTCATTGCTACAAAAAAAATTTTTACGGGCGTCTGGGTGGCTCAGTCGGTTATGTGTCTGCCTTCGGCTCGGGTCACGATCTCAGGGTCCTGGGATCAAGCCCCACATTGGGATCCCTGCTCAGCGGGGAATCTGCTTCTCCCTCTGCCCCTCACCCTGCTCGTGTTCTCCCTGTTTCACTCTCTCTCAAATAAATAAAATCTTTAAAAAAAAATTTTTTATAACCATTAAAGAGAAATCATCTAGATTCTAAAGAATTATCTCATTTTTACTATTTCTAAATCCTTCCTAGAAGCAAATAGAGATAAAATGTTACTCCTGTTGAGAAGTCAGATGATTGATTCCTAATTTAGTGATTGGATCAGCTACTAATAAAGACATTAGGGGTGCTCAGTAGTATACAATCCTTCCAAATATTATCAGATAATATGTTACAAGAACTATACCAGTTTACACCTACAAAGAATAGACAAAGGAAGAAGACACTAGACCCATGGATTGGGCCTGGCAAAAAGGAAAACCTTTGGGGGAGGGAAGGGCTGTACCAAATGGGTGAAGGGGAAAGGGAGATACAGGTCTCCAGTCATGAAATGAGTAAAACGTAGGAACAAAAAGCAGAGCATAAGGAATACAGTCAATGATACTGTAATGGCAATGTAATGGGACAGATGGGAGCTATACTTGTGAACATAGCATAATATATAAATTTGTCAAATCGCTAAATTGTAAACCTGAAACTAATATAACATACCCAAATGAAAAAGTAAAAATTAAAAAACAAACAAAAAAAACTTTTAGGTTGGGACTTAACCCTCATAAATATATAACTACTAAAACAAAAATGTTTTACCCAGAAAAATTAAAAGTACAAAAACATATGAACTCCAAAGAATGTTACTCTCATTACTATGTAAGTGAAAATTATGAAAATCACCTTCTATCATATGAATGAGAGCGAGGCTGAAGATCTCTGGACCAAGATCTTGACTTTGACCTTGATTTCCTTCCACCTTTCTTTCGGCTATATGTTCTACTATCTGAAGAACTACTTGAAGATGACCGTCTACGGTGTTTCTTTTTTCTCTTGCTTCTGCTTTCTTCTTCAGTATCTGATGACCGGCGTCCCATTTCTCTAAGTTCAAATTCAAAGAAAATTAGTTCTAGCACAATGGCACAATGGATGAATTTTAACATAATTTTTGTAGAACTCTATAAAAATTTAAAAGGTCTCATTTAAAGTAAAGCTTTAAATGTACTTGGCTTATTGACAAGACATGAGAAATTGCTGTAGTATAGTCTTCTAGGACTATCAATTGTTTTTATAATTTATGAACAGTTTAAATTTGTCCATAATTTTTCCAAATATCTCTCAAAAGAGTTAATCCTGAGAACACCTCATAATAATTTTCTTGTAAGTTGCACTTATCATTAATTATATAATACTTGGTTTAGGGATCAACCACTAATCCTTCGTTTCCACATTCCTTAAATATAAAAAGTATTTTACTATCTTTTAGAATTACATTTTTCTAACTAAAAATTCTAAATTTTTAAATCGATAAAACCTCATTAGGCATCAACAAAGTGCAAACTGAAACAATGCACTATCACCATTTCACTGGTGAAATCTGAGGGAGGGAAGAAATGTTCACTACAGTACTAAAGTTGGGAGCACCTGGGTGGCTCAGTCCGTAAAGCGTCTCATCTGCCTTTGGCTCAGGTCATGATCCCAGGGTTCTGGGATTGAGCCCTGCATCAGGCTCCCTGCTCAGCGGGGAGTCTGCTTCTCCCTTTCCCACTCCCCCTGCTTGTGCTCTCTCTGTCAAATAAATAAATAAAATCTTTAAAAAAAAATTATTAATAAAGTACTAAAGTTGAAGTCAGTAAATTCTGCACACTGCTAGTTCACAAAAATGAGTCATAAAAATGTTGATTTTTTTTGACAAAGCAATCCTACTTCTAAGAATCTATCTGCAGTTTTTCTTAAAAGGAAACTATATTCATGAAACTATTCATTATAACATTATTAAAACCATATCCACAGAGACTACAATTTACAAAAATATGCACCTATGAGGGGCACCTGGGTGGCTCAGTAGGTTAAGTGTCTAACTCTTGATTTCAGCTCAGATCACGATTCAGGGTTGTGAGATCAAGCCCCGTGTCAGGCTCTGTGCTAGGGGTGGAGCCTGCTTAAGATGCTCTCTGTCCCTCTCCCCGTCCCTCCCCCCCAATATATATATATGTATATGTATGTGTGTACATATGAGTAACAGCAAAATTGAAAATAATTGATAATTTTTTTAAGATTTTATTTATTTAATTGAGAGAGAGAGTGAGAACGCAAGTGGAGGGGAGGAGCAGAGGGAGAGGAAGAGGGAGAAGCAGACTCCCCACTGAGCAGGGAGCCCAACATGGGGCTGGATTCTAGGACCCTGGCATCATGACCTAAGCCAAAGGCAGACTCTTAACCGACTGAGCCACCAACTCTCAACCAACTACCCCCAAAATAACTGATAATATTAAAGTGATGAAACTGGGTAATTTTTTTATTTTACACAATTTTCTATATGGCTATGGCAACGTTTGTATATTTATTATACAAAAGGAAAAAACATACATAAAAATAACTCAAGGTTTTTATACCTAAGAATTAACTTATTTTATAAGCAGCTTACTTGTCTTACTTCAAAGTTAGCCTTCAGAGACTTATACACAATCTCACTTATTTTACCAAAGTAGTTATTAGCTATCTTTCAATGTCACATAAAAGCAAGATCCATCTTATGTAATGTTTAACATAAACAGTTAATGGATCAGATAAATAAAAATCTCATGCTTCCCTTTAATTTTTTTATTATGTTATGTTAATGACCATACATCATTAGTTTTTGATGTAGTGTTCCATGATTCATTGTTTGCATATAACACCCAGCGCTCCATGCAGAATGTGCCCTCTTTAATACCCATCACCAGGCTAACCCATCCCCCCACCCCCTCCCCTCTAGAACCCTCAGTTTGTTTTTCAGAGTCTATAGTCTCTCATGGTTCGTCTCCCCCTTTAATATTTATTCAAAATAAGTTAATACCATTGCTATAAACAAAGCAATGTGTTCAATTACAGCTTTGTTTTCAGAATTGTCAGAGGAGCCATCCCCTCCTTGACTCTAATACAATACGACTTGAAAATTGCTGTCAGGATTAAATTCAAAATTCTAAGCTATTTACCTAGAACCAGAATTAGACTTTAAATATAGTTCTGAACCTTCAAGATGTTCACAGTTCTAACATTTTACAGTTAACAAAATATTGGAAACACTTGGTTTTGAAACTTTCAGTAAATCACTAGTGTATCTAAGCCAGTTTCCTCACTGAAAAATGAAATTGCACTAGTTAAAAGATCATGATGACCTGGGCGCCTGGGTGGCTCAGTTGGTTAAGCGACTGCCTTCGGCTCAGGTCATGATCCTGGAGTCCCGGGATCGAGTCCCACATCCGGCTCCCTGCTCAGCTGGGAGTCTGCTTCTCCCTCTGACCCTCCTCCCTCTCGTGCTCTCTATCTCTCTCATTCTCTCTCTCTCAAATAAATAAAATCTTTAAAAAAAAAAAGATCATGATGACCCTTTCCAGCTTCAAAATACTATGATTATGAAATTATACATATATAGACAATATAAATGTACATATATACATATTTAAATATTCACACATATATATGATATATAACATCTGTGTGTATGTATATTTCCATTAAAGAATGTGTACATAATTGAATTATAACAATCACCTAAGTTTTCCTATTTCCTGGCTTTTCCTTCCTTTCTTGTTTTCATCTTTAGACAGTTATGAATTTTCTTAACCAACAAATAACCATTTAAGATGAGTTTTTATTATAATCTTATTATCTGGTTAAAAAATACTAAAATGAGAGTGAAAGGATAAAAAAGTATAAATTCACAAGAATTAAGAGACTAAAAGAGAAAACAACAGTAACAGTAGACAAGATATGTCAATAAATTTTTAGCAAATGAAAACCAGATGGCGGATTTGGAGCTAAGAAAGTTGAATATCACACAACTGCAGAGAATTCCAACAAGTGAAAAGCCAATTCACACAGCAAAAATCAGAAAGGCTCAGGAATTTGAGACACCAGATACCACAGCAGGCACAACAGGTCATGAGACTAAAACACAGAGAATGAGTTGAAAATCTGTAAAAGAAGTAATCTCCCAAGCCCCCTCCCCCACCCAAACCAGAGAAGTGACTACTCCTCCCCAATCCCAGCAGGAAAGGTGGGGTTTTTTAAGAAAATAATGAAACAATGAAGCACAGGTCCAGGGGCACATAAAAGAGGGCAGAAAGATGCTAAACTAAAAGTTAAAGGAAAGTGAAGGTCTTCAATCTAATGGTAAATACTGCAGCACTCCGTGAGCTTGGATCCAAGAATTCTGGCAGAGGATTCTTTGCAAAACCTGAACAGTAGCTGAAAAAAGGTATATAAATATTTGAAGGTCCCCCCCCCCAAAAAAGGCCAGGCCCTTATCCAATCACCCTATAACCATGCCCACCAGTTACCAAACCCAAACCTTAAACAGTAAACTTTTCTCAATAAGCTTTTTAAACTTTTTAGCGATTATACAACAAAAGATAACTAGTCACGTGATGAAAGCCTTTATCATAAGAGACAGAAACCAAAACAGAAAGAAAAAAAGCAACTTGCAATAAACAAGGAACAAGCAGAAAAAAATTAATGTTACTATCCTCAGAAACAGAAGATGATCCAGCAAACAAGAACAGGAGGAACACCCAAAGAACAGGAAAGCTTTAAACAAATGATAATTTGTAATAAAAAATACAATGGGGTTAGAAGATAAGGTCAAAGGACTCACAGAAAGTAGAAAGAAAAAGATAAAAAAGAGGAGGCAAAAGAGGATCAATCCAGAAAGTCCAATATCCAATCGATATGCATTCCATAAAAAAAGAACACAGAAAAGAGATAAAGAAAAATACCCAAAGAACAATTCAAAAGAATTTCTAGAACTGAAAGATATTGATTGCTTTAAATCCCCAGGACAATGAATTAATAAAAGATATACACCAGGGGCACCTGGGTGGCTTAGTCGGTGAGGTGGCCAGCTTTTGGTTTCAGCTCAGGATCTCAGGGGCTCAGGGTCTCAGGTTCCTGGGACTGAGGTCCCCTCCCCACCTAAAGTTCCATACTCAGTGGGGAGTCTGAGGATTCTCTCTCTCCCTCTACCCTTCCCCCACTCACATGCGAGCTCTCTAAAATAAATAAATCTTTAAGAAAAAAAATAGACATATACCACACATATCTCCAAAAAATTCAGACAACATCCATATATAAATCCTAGAAACTTCTTAAGAGAAAAAAATGGGGTAATCACAAAAGGCTTCTCAACAGCAACAAAAAAATGGGGTAATCACAAAAGCCTTCTCAACAGCAACACAGAAAACAAAGAGACTTGCCTTCACATATCTAAGTGAAAATGACTTTCAACCTCTCAATATCCAGCCCACTCACTGATCTAATAAGAGATCAGAATAAAGACATGTTCGGGGCGCCTGGGTGGCTCAGTCGTTAAGTGTCTGCCTTCTGCTCAGGTCATGATCCCAGGGTCCTGGGATCAAGCCCCACATCGGGCTCCCGGCTCAGCGGGAAGCCTGCTTCTCCCTTTTCCACTCCCCCTGCTTGTGTTCCCTCTCTCGCTGTGTCTCTCTCTGTCAAATAAATAAATAAAATCTTTTTAAAAAAGAATAAAGGCACGTTCAAATATGCAATCTCAAAATTATACCTTGCACTCACCGTTTCTTAGGAAGCTACTAGAGGATGTGCTCCACCAAAAGGAGAGAGTAAACCAACAAAGATGATCCAGAGTCAGAAAATCTAATACTAGAGATAGGTATAAAGTCTCAGGATGATAGCAGACCTAGGTATAAGACATACATCAGGGAACAAGAGACAAAAATCCTTGCCCTCTAGCTTGTGCTAGAAGTGTAACAGAAATTCTCAAAATGGGGTCCATAGACCCCTGAGGGTCCTTCTAAAACCCTTTCAGGCGATCTAAGAGGTCAAAACTATCTTCACTCTAACACTGAAACACGATTTACCTTTTCCCTGTGTTGACTTTTGTACTGATGATGTAAATAAAAGCAATAGCAGGCAAAACAGCAGGTGCCTTAACAGGAATCAAGGCAACGGCACCAAACTTCACTAGTATCATTATATTCTTCAAGGCAACACACAGTTTAAAAGAAATTTTTTTAAGCCAGTTTCACTTAAGAATGTCCTTGATAAAACAATAAAAATCATTAATTGCATTAAATTTCAACCCTTGAGCACACATCTTTTTAATATCCTGTGTGATGAAATGGGAACTACACTTACCCGCTACTGCATACTAAAGAATAATGGTTATTTTGAGAAAAAGTGTTTATACAAATGAATTTCAAATTGAACTAGCTTTTATCATGAAACACTATTTTTAAAGAACTATGACTATTCAGACTTGGGTATTAGGCAGACATTTGCCCAAAACTGAATGAAAAGAGTCTTTCATTTCAAGGAAAACTGACATTATTTGTTGCCAATGATAAAATTTGAGCTCTCAAGCAAAAGTGAGAATTTAGGATAACTTGTATCCACCACGAGAGTGGCTTCCCAGTCAGTACTTGAAGATTTCTCTGTTGAGATCAGTGGTGATATTAAGAGATGTGAATTTTTTTTAATTACATAATAAAGACTGTCAAAATTTAGAAGGTATGCATAACTCAGTGAACCACTGTTCTCCCATAGGCCAATTCAGGATCTCACAGAATCATGCATGGGTAAAAAAAAAAATTCACTCACAGTGCAAGACAAACCTACATATTTTAATGTGATAGACTATGAAGTCACTGACATGGTTTCAAATACCAGATTACAACCAACTTTTAAGAAACTACTACTTGAGGGGCACCTAGGTGGCTCAGTCAGCTAAGCGTCTGCCTTTGTTCGGCTCAGGTCATGATCCCAGGGTCCTGAGATTGAGTCCCGCATCAGGCCTGCTCCTCCCTCTGCCTCTCTCTCTCTGTCTCTCATGAATAAATAATAAAATCTTAAAAAAAAAAGAAAGAAAGAAAGAAAGAAAGAAAGAAAGAGAAAGAAAGAAACAAACTACTACTTGTCAAGTTTTGGTGTAGTATCAAAGAAGTAATTATGTGCAAAGGCTATTAAAATACTTCTTTTTCCAATACCATATCTTTGTGAATCAGATCTTCTTTATATATTTCAATCAAAATAACTCATCACGATGGATTGCACGCAGGAGGAGATATAAGAATCCAATTGTCTTCTATTAAGCCAGACATTAGAGAGTTGCAAAAGTGGAAAATAATGCCACTTTTCTCACTAAGTTTGTTTTGGAAATGTAGTTATTTTTCATATCAAATGTGTTATTTATGTTACCATGTAATGGGCTTATTATTTTTAAGTGGATTAATAAATATTTTAAAATTTGCTCATTTAATTACTAGTAGGGCAATATTTATAGATAGAGTCCACGTAGATAAAAGTTCTTGGGGTCCACAATAATTTTTAAGAGTGTAAAGGAATCCAAAACTAGAAAGTTTGAAAACCACTGCTCTAAGGTATCTACAGTTATTTCCACTCTCCTTTCTTGCCCAGCTTATTAAGTCCCTATATAAAGCATAAAGAATTAGAAAGAAAAGGACACAGATCTTATTATGTATCTTGTTGAATGGAGAAAAAAAGAGAATAGGAGGTGGGTATAAATCTTCCTGTTTTAATTTCAAACAACATAATTCACCCATAATCGAAGAATGATTACATTTAACCCAGAAAAGTTAATGGTAGATACAAAACCCTTCCTTAGAGACACTAAGTAAAAAAAAAAGTTTAAAATCCATGTCACCAAACTGTATTTTCAAGTAATATATTTACACTTCAGAAAAATTACTCTGAAGTATAATCAATCTTAAGAGACTGCAAAAGCCCACTACATTTCTTTATTATAGTTAACTTCAAATACTTATTCAGAAAACTGAACAAAAGCAAATGAGAGGTGGATCCAAAAATTGTCTTTTGGGGGTGCCTGGATGGCTCAGTCATTAAGCATCTGCCTTCAGGTCAGGTCATGACCCCAGGGTCCTGGGATGGAGGCCTGCATCAGGCTCCCTGCTCTGCGGCAAGCCTGCTTCTCCCTCTCCCACTCCCCCAGGATAAGGGCAATAATGAACTGAGCAGAGATTTTTAGGAGCCCCACAAGCTAACAATTTTTCAATCTACCTGTAAACAGAAAATGCAACTACAGGTACAGAACTCTTAAAGCTCTTGGTTTTCTGTCCTCACTCTGTCTTCTAGTACTCCCTGATTACAGTCTCATGGTTGCAAACCTCACCTAAATACTCCCACTACAAAACTGAAACCAGGACAGGTAACAACTACAGCAGAACATCCATTTACAAAAACATCTCATTGTAAAGTTTAAGTGACTGACTGAAGACATGAAGCCAAGATGTGGTTATTCAAAAGAAAGCTCAAAGGCATACACAAGTAGTTCCTCTGCTTAACAAGAAGCAGTTAGCCTTTTTCAGAAAACGGGCAGTTAGAGAGAACAAAGATTCCTAGAGAACATGACAGTTTATAATTATTTCTCCACTATTCATTCATTAGTATATCAAACTATACTTTTTAAATCTTGGACACATGGCTTAAAAAAAAGAACAGTCATGTCAATGGGAAATCCACCTCAAAGAGGTAAAGTAAAAGTGAGGTTAATACCATTTTAGCATAGGAAGAAATCCACAAATAAGTACAAAACCATGCAAAAGCAGAGAAAGATCTGTGGTAAAATTCTAATTTAAGGTAACACAGCAAAATTCAAAAGAGATACAGAATTCTCAAAAACACTCCTCCTATCATAACTAAAAATTTGTAGACTAGCATCTTTTTTTAAAAAGCATTATCAGTCGTAAGAATTTCTCCCCAATGGTTTGAAAATGAAAGCAGAAAATATATCTATATATCTACTGTAACAAAGTCATTACAGAAGTTTTCCAACTCATAACACAACTCTCTGCTAAGACTGGTGGAATCGGTAAGGCCAATTAATAGGTACCAGCTGCCTTTATTTTTTTTTTCTATTTCAAACATTTTTAGCTCTTACTTAAGAACGTAACAACTCTAAGGCTAGAAGGGATACACAGTTTCCCCACAAGGTTGCACCTGTCATATCTGTTCAAATCCTTAAACCTGAGAATTCTGCATATCCTCTTCACTTAGAGCTTTTATGTCTACGTTCAAAGATGACAGCTGGAATACTTTTTTGTAACGCAAAAGATACTAAATTTATGTAAATACCCAGTACCTAGTTAGTTGAAACTCTAATAGGTTGGTGCTAATTCTGAAAACGCAGTAACAAAAAAATTTAGGTTTCCAGTGTACATTTAAATATATATAACCCCTGAGGTAGAAATTATGTTAAGGTTGACCTAGAATCATGAGTCAGCAACATGTATAAATAGTGCATTATAACCTCTCACCAAAGTAAACAGAGTTTAAGGGTCGCCATGTGCTCTTAAGGTAGCCCCTAAGGGTAGTAATATGACCACAAGGCCACAAATTCTGAAGTCAAGGAAATGGGGAGCGTTTAGTGCGAGTATATTTATACGTTCAGGAAGTTAGAAAATCTATCTCACCCAGCACCACCTATCTCTCAGCAAGAGTGCGAGCCAGGAAGGGGGATAGGGAGTGAAAGAGGTGGATCTCAAGCACCGACAGCAGAGTGAGTGGGGTAGAATGCACCAGGCTGCAGCCTCCCTCTTGCTCCACCCTACCTATAGCTAGTGACGAAGCACCAACCACGTACTGCAAGATGAGCACAGAAACTCAAAAGCAGTGATCGAGGACCAGGGACTGGGGATGCGGATGGAGGTGTGGGTTGTGTAGGGAACGAAGAGCTAGTTAACTCTCCCTCACCACCACCACCAGACAGAAGGCCTAGCTTGAGGCCTGCGACCGCGCACTACTCTACAGCAACCCACCACCCGAAGGCCCCAGGTCGGACTTCAGGGGTCAGAAAGCGCCAGGTGCGGGGCGCATGCGTACTGCGCCGCTCCGCACGCCTCGCGGCCACCACCCCCCACCCCCTCCAACCGCACTCCACGCCGCCTTCCCGGCGGACTTCGCCAGGCCCCGCGCTGCCTCTCGCCGGAGCAGGGCCTCGGAACCTTGCGCCCGCAGGCGCCGCCTCCCGGGCTCCAGATACCGGCATCACCTGGGTCGCGGCCTTCGGCCTCACGCCTCCCGTGGACTTGCAAGCGCCACAGACCAAGAAACGTTCCTTCAAATCTGGGCGCCGCTGCCGTTCTCCGAACTTGCTTCAGTTTAAGCTCACCGCCTTCCTGGTTCCAGCGCCAGGCAGCGTCAGCCGAGCTTCCGAGTGCATCGATAGAGGCTGCCAGGAGTTAGAGGAGTGCCGAAGGAGTAGATTGTCACGCCGCCAATTTTTTGTTTGGTGTTGGGTTTGCGTGCTTGCTTATTTGATTTTCTTGTTCCCAAAAAGCAATAAAGGTGGAGACTGAAAAGTGTTATTGCCTTAGTAATCGTCGCTATCGTCTTAGATAATCAGTAAACAAATCTGCATCGTAGGAAGTTATGTTTAAGACACCACACGTAGCAAAATTGGTTATCTCACTCAGGGAGGAGGAAACCAGCCCAACGATAATAAATCATGGGACTGTGTCTATATAGAGTCGTGTGTGATTAAACTCTAATGATTTATTTGCAAAAATGCATTAAAATCGGTGTTTCTTCTACCCTGAAGGTGAAGGCATTCACAGGTTGGGTGCAAATTAGTTTCCCACATTAAAGTTAACTGGTTGGTGGAGGAAGGGGAGAAGGCTGCCTGGGGCAGGGGGACGAGGTTTCTTCTGAAAGAGAAATTCAATAAATAGGTTTTTTGTTATTTAAACCAATAGAAATTACAGCGATTCAGCATTTTCTGTAACTCATACTACATTATTTACCTGTAAGAAAAGGAAAGGAGGTGAATAAACTCTTGGCCTTGGTTTGGATCGACTGTGAGAACCAGCTCATTCACAACAACTGATATGATATCCAAGCTAGTTTTGCGCTGACGGTTTGAGAGGGTGAAAATCACCTCCACAAATATATTGCTCATAAATGACTGTACCTTGGGGCACCTGGGTGGCTCAGTCGTTAATTGTCTGCGTTCGGCTCAGGTCATGATCCCAGGGTTCTGGGATCCAGCCCCGCATCGGGCTCCCTGCTCGGCGGGAAGCCTGCTTCTCCCTCTCCCACTCCCCCTGCTTGTGTTCCTGCTCTCACTGTCTCTCTCTCTCTCTCTCTCTGTGTCAAATAAATAAATAAAATCTTTAAATAAATAAATAAATAAGAATATGCCTAAAAAATAAATAAATAAAATAAATGTACCTTAAATAACCAGTTTCGAGGGACCATTTTAAAATTTAACTACTACACTACATGTTTATTTTAAATAATTCAAGAGCTGGGGGGCCTGATGGGGTCCTGAATTTTATTGGAACTCCTGTATCTGTCTGCAGGCTGTCAACTAAACGTTATTCAATGTTTTTTTTTACCTAAACTACATTTTGAAATACCCTGTCTCAAGAAAATATTTTTTATCTAATGAAACATCATTAGAACTTCATGAGCATTTATTAGTATATGATTTTAAAAAAACCTTGTTGATGTTGTTTTTAACTAAACTTCCCTTGGGCCAGTGGGAATCTGGTGAGACACTGAAGATTTCTCACAGCCCCATCTGATATTAACACCACTATTCCTAAATATATACAAAAAGCCAATATGCCAGGAAAATCTATGGGAAAATCAATTTGGTGTGAATTACACGATGATTGTGTCTGAGCCTTCCCTGATCACCCTTAAAATGGTGATCTTTCCCTCAAGCTCAGTAGTAGATGGAATTTAAAAAGTAGCTAGTGAGTCTCCTGATCCCTTGCCAGACTTCTAACTGTGGTTATGTTGGAGCTGTTTGTAAATACGTTTTTAACACCTCAGTTTCAGAGCTCTTTGAGCACCACATCCATTTAGCTGACCCCGTTCCTGGTCATTCTGCTAAATAACCTGAAAAATGGATTTTCACAAAGGATTAAAGATTTATGGTTATTCCTCTCTGATAATATCAGAATTGAAGTGGTTACAAGTAGTAAACCAAGACTAAGTATAAAATCATGTTTCTAAATTCATATAACTTTGGAAAATGTGAGTATTTGAGTCTCTTTTGCAGTGTGATAAAATAGAAGCAAGCACTCATGTAATTCATTAATACCTAAAAGCTATTGCTACTGGAAACTTAAAGATTTTAATTATTTCTCCTAAATGCAGCAATAAATGTTTTAAGAAGAACAAAGGATAATTTCAGAATTCAAAAGAAAAAAAGGCAAAGTAATATTCTAAAAAGTATGATTTTCATTTTCCTTAAATTCACTAAATGTGAACATTTTCATCTGAAGAGTAGTAAAGTATGACAAAGATACATACAGCCTCTATTTGTATATATTCTAGAACCATTAATACATTGTTATAATTGTTTTCTCTTTTTACAAATGACTCAGGTTGCTTTGATGACAGTTCTGAAATTATCTGTTAACTTTGTGTTCATGCCTTAACCGATGGGCAGAAGTATACCTATCAAAGTTCTGTAGTTGCTTTTATTTTTACTGAGAGTATCAGATCCAAGAAGATGAACAAGTTACCTTTAACCTCAGAAGAAAACCTGCACTAATATTCATACTACTTGAAAATGTCCCCCAAACCACACTTGAAGAGATATATTTGTTTGTAGACTCAAGTAATTATAACTTTCCTATGTAAATATTCTTGTGTGAGATATATACATGGCCACACTGCTCACTGCAAGCTTTGTCCTACACAGTACAAATGACTCAGTAATATAGATGTTACTTCCATATAACAAACTATTTCGATGAAAATAGTCCAGGAATAAAATTTTAAATTGTGGCTTTGACAGAGAGAGAGAGAGGGAGAAACCTTTCTCCTGGTGACCCTCTTTTTGAATAGTCCATGATAAGTAAAATTAGATGGAGTGTAAACTTAACGTGACTTTTTTTCAAACTCAAAGAGGGAGGAAATAATTTGCTTTTCAAAATTAGGAAATCAACTAGAATGTTTCTGAGGGTACTAAAGAAGAACTCCTGTAGTTAATTGTGGGAGGGGTCCGGGTGCAGGGAGTTGTAAGGGAAAAGGGGTCAGGATCCTGAGACCTCAAAGAGGGAACGAAGTCAAACTGCCCTTGACCAGGCGCTAAGGAAACACTTTAAAATGGAATCTGTCAGGGAACAGCTGCTCGGGAAATATGTTAAATAGACTGGCCCGTACAAGTTGGGTTTGTTTGTAGAGGTGTCGGCTTGGGCTCCAGGGCGCGAGTAGTGGGGTGAATCACAAACTCCCCGGGGCGAGCTTAGTGAAGACCGAGACTCAGCTCAGGCTGCGAGCCGGGAAGCCTCCTTAAAGAGCCGCGCCGGGCTGGGAAGCCGTAAAGGACCCTGACTCTGGGCAGGTTTGTGAACCCAGGTTGCCGGGCTGTGTGGGTTGTAGGGTGGGAGGAGCGAGGATGTAGGATTGGGACACAGGGTCAGGATACGGAACTGGGGTGCCGGGCGCCTGACGCAGGTCAAGGAAGCCCGGCAGCAAGGCGGGGAGGAGCAGTTGCGCTGCACCCTGACGCGGTGCGAGGTTGTGGGGTGGGATGCCGAGTCGGGATACCGGACTGACTCCAGCCGCCGCGCACTTGTCAGTTTCCTCTTGGCCACGCCCCGGCGGAGTAGGTTCAGCTCCCCAGTGTTTAACTGAATTGTGACACCAACGCAAAATCCACGCCTAATTAAATTAATTAGGGATTCTCGTCAATCCTGGATTAATGGCCAGGAGCACAGGCGGCCGAGGCTATCTGAAAACCCGGACGGCCTGGGACCGGCCTCCTCTTCCCGCCCCCTCCCGTCCCCTTCTCTGCCCTCCCACTCCAGCTCCAGCCTGCTTGGACTCCAGCCTCAATCAATCTCAATCTCTCTCTCTCTCTCTCTCTTTTTTTCTCCCTCTCCCTCTCTCCCTCTCTTCCTCCCTCCCAACCCCCACTCCCCCACCCCCAGGTAGTGGTGCGGGTGCTTCCCCAGGAAGGGGCTCCCTCCGAGTTGCGAAGGGGAGGTAATTTACTCAGAACAAGGGGCCGCCTTTGCGAAGTATAAATAGTGACTTCAAGCGCAGCGTTGCTATCAGATCTGAACTCTCCGCAGGAAGAATTGTCAAAGATCTTAACATTGAACAAGCGCGCTCCGGCAGGGAAGCATCAGTTCCCATTTCCCTCCGGCGGCCCCCGCCCCTTCCCTCTTCTTCTTCCTCCTCCTCCTCCTCCTCCTCTTCTTACTTCTTTTTCTCCTACTTCTCCTCCTCTTTCTTCTTTCTTCTCTTCTTTTTCTTCTTCTTCTTCTTCCTCCTCCTCCAGCTCCTCCCCCACCCCCTGCCCCATTGATGTGTTATTATTGGGGGGGCTGGAGCAGTAAAAAAAGAAGAAGGAAAAAAAGAGCGGGGCTCGGCTGGGAGAGGTTGAGCGCGGGGCTGACCGGCATCGGCGGCGATGGAAGAACTTACGGCGTTCGTCTCTAAGTCTTTTGACCAGAAAGTGAAGGAGAAGAAGGAGGCGATCACGTACCGAGAGGTGCTGGAGAGCGGGCCGCTGCGCGGGACCAAGGAGCCGACGGGCTGCGTCGAGCCGGGCCGCGACGACCGCAGCAGCCCGGCAGTCCGGGCGGCCGGCGGAGGCGGCGGCGGAGGAGGAGGCGGAGGCGGAGGCGGAGGAGGCGGAGGAGGTGCAGGAGGAGGAGGAGCAGGCGGAGGAGCTGGAGGAGGGCGCTCTCCCGTCCGGGAGCTGGACATGGGCGCCGCTGAGAGAAGCAGGGAGCCGGGCAGCCCGCGGCTCACCGAGGGTAACGGCCTAAACCCCCAGCCGCGATTCCCCTTCCCGCCTTCCTGACTCTTCTCAGGCGGGAGAGGACCCCGAGGCCCAGCGGGGAGAGGGGCGGGACGCGGAGAGGGCCCTTGGACTCCAGCTTTGGAAGCTGGAGTGATGATGGAGGGGTGGAAGTCCGGTGGTGTGCACGGCCGTGGGTGGGGTCCGAGTGTATGTGAAGACGGGGGGCGTGGGGTTTGAGCGCGTCTTTCTCAGATGCTCCCGCTATTCCCATTCCACTGTAGCGCATTTCACCAGCCGGAGGATGGGCCGGCAGCCCAGACGGCCAGCGGGAGGATCGGGAAGTTCGCCGGGCCCGGCTGCGGCGGGGGTGCTGACAGCAGCTGGGCCAGGCGGCGGGATTACGGTTCGCATCTAGCGCCTAGTTGGAGGGAGCCCCTTTCCTAGGCCTGAGAAAGAAAGAAAAAGAGAGGAAGGAGAGAGGAGAGAGAGAGAGATTTCACCCTCGGGTAGCCCCAGGGTTTCGGGCCGCGGCTGAGATCCACTCGAACTCGACGAAGATCCTGGCTTCTCGGATCTTGGAGGTCAAAACTTCTCATTCTCTTTGAGCTGTTAAGATTGAACAGGGCCAAGCAGGCTAGGCTGTTTCTTTCTGGAGACGCGTTAAGGCTCCTTTTTTTTTTTTTTTGGTTGGTTTTTCGATATTTACACAATTACATTGCTGTTTCGAATCACTTAGTACTCTGGTTTTGTCGGAGGGGGGTGGTAAGGAATCCTTTGGTGCCAGCAAAGTGTTAGGAAATGGCTTTATCTAAATGGTGGAGCGTCCTGTACCAATTTAAAAGAGTTCAACAATAAAATTAATCTGGCCCTTGGTGCCTGCAGTAACTGGTGTGCTGCCATATTTTTCCAATTAAGAAAATATGTGACATGCGTAGAATCACATATTTAAGCAAGCAATTAAGTTGTTTATAACACGGTCTGTTCCTGTTTAGGGCAATAAATGGAAATTTGGGGGCGAAATAGAGTCTATTAAGTCTATTAATCAAGTAGAAATGTGGACATCTTTCTCTTTGAAGCTCCAAAAGTTTGAGAGGCATCCACTGTGGATGACACGAAATAGACAAAGCCTTCTCAACCCTTTGGTAGAATCTGAAGGATGTGTTTTCATATTTAAATTTCATCACAATATCTGTGCAAATATTTTCTTATTAACTTGGCTCCGAATGTTTGCTATAATGTTATCTGCTTCCTCCCCGGCGGAAGGACAAATGTCCATAAAACGAACTCTGAGTACAAGAAATGCGGGCAATACTTAAGATCACCATAGCTAGAATGCTAGACTGGGCTGGGATCTAGAGGCTCTTCTTCCCCCAGACCAGGTAGCAGATCCTCCCAAATTTGGAAAATGATGGCACAACTGTCAGACCTCACTCCCGGCGTGAGTCTGCAGCTCCAGGCCCTGGGTACACCAGCCCGCCGCATCGCGCGGTTAGGGTCTGAACCCGGGCAGACACAGTCCTGGGATTGTTGATTTCCAAGCTCAGGACAAGTATTAATTTCTCTGCAGGCCGGCTCTTCCGGAAATGATTTTTAACACCCATGCTGATCGGGATCCTGGGCTAGGAATAACTGCAAACAGCCTCTCGACTATCCAAACTCAGCTTTGACACCTTAAAAACCCAAGGCTCCGACTCAGGCGCAGAGGATGAAGGTTCCAGAGGGCAGCTTATGTTGATATGGGCTCCCCTGATCACTGCCCCTTGGCCTATATATATATATATATATATATATATATATTCACATATATATCCCTATCCCTCGGGTGACTCTGTATGCTCACATTCGCAGAGCTCCTGTTTTTAAAGGGAGAAGAAGGAAGGACAGTAAAGTAGCAACGGATGTGTGCAAATCCAAAGCCGAAAAAAAATGCATATTTTATTAAACAACCGAGCTGCTGGATGCATGAAAAGGCTTTGAGCAACCAATAGAAACCAAGGATCACGAATGTTCCGCTTGAACCTGTTGATCTCTGTGGGTTTAAGCATTTAGGGTCGAGTCCGCCTTTCCAATGAGGAGGAAGAAGGAGAGAACAGAGGCAGCGGTCTATTTCGCGCGCCTCGCGAAGCTAGTTTTCTGCCTCTCGCCTTTTGGCCTGGCGTGAGCCGCAAGCCCTTCAGGCAGTCAACATGGCGTGGGCGCCTCTGCTCAGGCTTCCAGTGTCCGGCAGGGGGGATAGGGACTGCCTGGCCTCCCGTGCGCCTTCCGCAGGGTTAGGCTTGAGCCCTGGGTCAGCATCGAAAGCCCTGAGATGCGGATCCCAGTACCGCTCAGCACCCGGGTCTTGTTCAGCCGCTGCGACCCTTGGACCCAATTGTTCCCAAATTAGAGCAGCAAGTTTGAGAGAAACAGAGAGCCAGCGGTGCCGGAGCTGGCCTGAGAATGGCCCGGCTCTCTGGGAATAGCCGGTGAGAGGCCAGCGATGGCCTCGACGCGCCCTTCTGCCCTGACCGGGTTCTGTGTCTGGCCGGGCGCGGTGCTTTTGATTCTGTGCGTGCGAGAGGGTGAGCGCGAGAGAGGTTGAGTGGAATGGATTTGGGGTTGGCGGGGGAGGGCAGGGGACGGTGGAGTGGACAGTGAGGAGATGAGTTGAGGCTACAGTTGCGAAGGGGTGAGTGGGTGAATAGCCGGGGGCAGGCGGCCGCCCAGAGTTGATCTTTTCGCGTCTCCAGAATCCTCTTCCTCAGGACAGGGTGAGGGACTGGCCAGGAACTCCAGGAGGGGGCAGGATCCTCCATCCTTTTGGAGACAAATCTGGTAACAGGATTTGCTGTGTTGTTTTTGTCCGTGTGTGTGTGTGTGTGTGTGTGTGTGTGTGTGTGTGTGTGTGTGTTTCTGTGTGCGCACGTGGACATACCCGTGGCTCTATTTGTGGTGCCCCCTCCAGTGTCCCCAGAGCTGAAGGATCGCAAAGAGGATGCGAAAGGGATGGAGGACGAAGGCCAGACCAAAATCAAGCAGAGGCGAAGTCGGACCAATTTCACTCTGGAACAACTCAACGAACTGGAGAGGCTTTTTGATGAGACCCACTACCCGGACGCTTTCATGCGCGAGGAACTGAGCCAACGGCTGGGGCTGTCCGAAGCCCGAGTGCAGGTATCCAGCTGTGAGGAGGTCAAGGCAGGGCCCGGGGAGTGGAGGAGGGGCACTCGGGGGTTAGAGAGGCAGCTTGGGAGACACACACTGAGGGCACGGGTTCAAGAGTCTGGAGTGAGGTGAGAAGGGAAGGGATATCTTTACTAGAGGTCTTATTTTCCAAAGTAAATCTTAGTCCTGTAGCCTACCCCCACCCCATCCCAACATATGTTCCCAGCAGAAGAAAGCTGTGCTGGGCTTGCTCCCAGAGTTTCTATAAACCACACACCCCCCCTCGCCTTACGATGCCTTTAATGTGGTTTAATCCTAATGGGCCTACTTTTATAAGCCTTAAAAAAAATCCCACAGAAAACGTTTTATCTTCTGGATGCCTTAAAAGTTACAACGAATATTTTGTTCGCCTGAGTTGGTTTTCCTTGAGGGCCTGCTCGGGGTCTAGGGTTGCCAAGCGGATATGCCAATTAGGTTTATAGATGTACAGACTATAAAGAAAATTAGCAACTGTTAAGTGTGGAAATTTACAGTTTGCCGTTAGCAGTCGATCTCAAACTGTATGTAAAACAGTAGAGAAATAAATGCATTTTGGTCACTCTTTGTTCCCTCACTTAACCAAGACAGCAAACCTGAACCTACAGAAACTTGATTTTAAAACAACTCACTATCTTAATATTGGCATTCCCACAGTCCAACACCCAACAAGTGCCTTACATGATGAAGTTAGGATTGGAGCAGGTTTTTTGTTTTTTTATTTTTTGTCTTCTTACTGGTTGTGGGGGTGAAAGTAATGGCAATAGGCTTTGGGGGCATTCAAGGTAGAAAATCATATATATATATGCATAGATATCCTTCTACTTTTATGGAGAAAACATTTAAATGTTTCAGATTGTATTTCCGCTCAAATAATAAAATAGGAGAAAATGATGGTCATTATTTGTTTGAACACATGGAGCAGTTTTAGGCCTGAACATCTGCAGCTGTTACAAAGTATCACTGTAACAGATACTCCCGGGGTCTCTGGGCGGAGAGACCACCATCTGCAGCAAACTATGCAATTCTTATGGGGCTTCCCCGCATCTTGTAATAGGATCAGGACAAAAACAGAGCAGTCACGTTGAAGCGGAAAAGTAATAATAGGCTGCCTTGGTCATCACAGCCGTCAATAGAAGGCTCTGCTCTTCCTTTTTAAGCCTTTGCTGCTTTGCTGTGTGTACTGAAGTCTCTAGAGACTCAGCAACCCCTTAAAGACACGATGATAATTATTACAGTTATGAGCATTAGTATCTCAGTTCCAACTCTTCCGGGGGAAAAAAGAGGCAAGAAGCCTCAGGCCATGTGAGTTATACAAAGGATGCCACCCTGGCATGAAATCTCCCCTTCTATTACACTAAATGGCAGGGGAATTTTTGAAGATTTACATTGACTATGACACTTGCTTTCAAAAACAAGAAAAAGCTCTGAAGCAATATTTTTCTTTTATAGTTTTTTTCAAGCCTTAATTTGTGAATCAGTCAATATGCTGTATTATTGGAACATAATGCTGTATGATTGGAGTGTAAAAGCAAGCTTTGTATGAATTTTTAAAAATCTGTCATACTGCCTCTAAAAGTTGGCAAGTTTATTTAAGAAGGTAATATCTGGGAGAAGACAGTTTCCAGGAGTTACTTGATTCATACCTTCCTACCTTCCCCTTTACACAAACTATTGTTGTTGTTTTTTTCTCATAAGAAATGAACTTTATTACTGGTCTTTATTTTTTTCATACCTTTCTTTAAATTTTAGGGTTATTTTCTACTACCCTTATGTAAGCAGTGGATTTTTTTCTATAGAAGCAAATTAGATTATCATGATAATGGCACAATTATTCTGCTACTGTGTTACACTCTGCTGCACAGAGGAACAGAGAAATCCTAAACTTCTTTGTAGTGAGGCTTTTATGGCACTAATTACCTCTTCCCCCACTCTTATCTCCCCCCGCCAAAAAAAAACAGAGTCACTATTTGCTTTGGTGTTTGGTTTTTCTTGAAGATGAAGCTAATTAATATTACAGGCTATTAATGAGCCCATTCTTCTCAGGTCTTACTGGGCAAACATCTAAACCCATTATCACTTTAGGATCAGGTATCATGGAGACTTTTAGGCCTTGGGGACTCTATAATGTAGAAAGATGAAACCAGGACTAATAGTAATTTATCAAGAAACAATTTATCTTGCAAAAGTCTATGAAATCTACTTTTGTCATTCATTTACATTATTTGACTTTGGAAATTGAGAGTGTTTTTATAATTCAAATATTGCTTGCTATATCTCTCAATCCTTGCCTAAAACACTACGTTTTTTCATTGTACTTTGGTAATTAAAGGAGTTCATAACATCTAGGTTTTATTTTATTTTTCCAATTTGTAGGTTTGGTTTCAAAATCGAAGAGCAAAATGTAGAAAACAAGAAAATCAACTCCATAAAGGTATGCTTCTCAAAGGACATCTGATATTCTAAGTAAAAAGAGAACTGGGTAATATTGTTATACAAAGTCAGAAAGAAACTCTGAAAGATTATCATGGTCTCTATTTAAAAATCTGCTCTGAAGGCAGTTAATGAGAGTCCTAAAGTTTGGGAGTACATTACATTTATTTTAATTATGGCAGCTATTTAGGAAGATAACAGTCCAATTCCAAAGGAATTTGTTCTGTCTTGGTATCATTTGGAACCCTGGAAAACAGTGCTGGAAATATTAACCTCACATTATTGTGTTTTGTTCCCCATTTTCTTACAGGTGTTCTCATAGGGGCTGCCAGCCAGTTTGAAGCTTGTAGAGTTGCGCCCTATGTCAACGTAGGTGCTTTAAGGATGCCATTTCAGCAGGCAAGTATAGCCCAGTTTTATCTTGTTTTTAACTGTAAAAAGACCTGGATTTTGCTTGAATTGTTGAATATACCCTCTCTCCGGGTCCCATGTTGGTGTCCATGTGGTTGAAGAATAATTTTGAGATGATATAGTGAATCTACTCCCCTTTAAAAACCTATAAAATGTCAAGGGCCTACATGCCTAGTCCTTTCTTTCCTCATGGGAAACCTGCAGAAGCCTGAGGCCAGCAACTGGTCCTTTAAAAATGCACTAAAGATTGCACTTGGGGAGAGGAAGGAAAAGCCTTTTGATTAAGATTTTGTCAGATCCATTACAGAGGTTAGTCCTAAGGTGTTTTCTAAGGCAACTTTCTAAATATTTTTCTAGGTATTTCCTACCTCTTAGTCACATTAAATGTCTCTGGCAAAAGAAAAGTAAATAAATAAAAGTACTTCCAACTCATACTTGATTTTTTAAACCTGTCTCTGCAAACAAAGCTTCATCTCTAGTAGAGAGGGAAGCCTTGGTCTTCCCAGGGATGCCGTGCCTCTGCAATCCCTTTCTTAGGCATAAAGAAACCTTTAAGACTACATTTTAAAAGGACAGCCTGCAGCAATGATTTAATCCTGGGAAATCCCAGTGCTCTGAACACTCCTGCTCTCCAAGCCTAAGGGCTCAATCCTTACCCAACCAGTGCCTGACCTTCCCCCTCCTCAGCTGGGACCCCTGCTTGGTAGGGCTGTGAAGTCAAGAATTAGCTCTCAGTTGGCAGCACCCTGGACTGAGGAGACACACGGGTGTACCCATGTATTGACGGTTACTGTTAGGGAGATCTTAGCTCTCTTGGCACCACAGGACTCTAGCTAGCATCCCAATGCTAGGCTTTTGAAGCAAGAGAGAATGATTGGAGAGAGAGTGGGATCTAAAAAGGAGACCCTTACTACTCAGAAAGTGATCTGCAGGCCTGCAGCACCAGCACCACCTGGGAGATTTTTAGAAATGCAGAATCTCAGGTCCCAATGCAGACCTTCTGAATCAGAATCTGCATTTTTTAGAAGATCTGCTTTATAACAAGGGTAATTGTTATAGCAGTAAAGGTTAGAAGTACTAACAATTGTGCCAATTGTGATGAAGATGCAATAATTTCCCCAAGTGACAGGGAAAAGTTTTATAGTTTGCTTGTTAGTACTTCAGTGCTTTAATGGGTAAGAGGTGTATGATGACATCAAGAGAGCCTTTCCAAATTATTTTGTAATTTTGAGGAGGGCGATGTTTTAACACAATAGCAGTGTTGCCCTCTGATGGGCCCAGCTCCCGCGGGGGGCGGCCACATTCCTGCAGACAGGAGTCCCCTAGGGCCAAGGGAGATAAGGCGTGCTGAAGAGTTGCAGAGACTCTGGCGCACCGGCGTATCCCGGTGGCGCCCCAGATTCAGTAACAGACTGAGAAGGTCAGCCAAACTCCCCTCTCCTGTCCCCAGCCCCAGCCTTCCCCCTCGCCAAGCTGGACGCCGTTAATGCTCTGTTTCTATTCTGTTGTCACCCTAGGATAGTCATTGCAACGTGACGCCCTTGTCCTTTCAGGTTCAGGCGCAGCTGCAGCTGGACAGCGCCGTGGCGCACGCGCACCACCACCTGCACCCGCACCTGGCCGCGCACGCGCCCTATATGATGTTCCCGGCGCCGCCCTTCGGACTGCCGCTAGCCACGCTCGCCGCGGACTCAGCCTCCGCCGCCTCAGTGGTGGCTGCCGCCGCCGCAGCCAAGACCACCAGCAAGAACTCCAGCATCGCCGATCTCAGACTGAAAGCCAAAAAGCACGCTGCCGCCCTGGGTCTGTGACGCCAACGCCAGCACCAACGTCGCGCCTCCAGCGCGGCACGCACCCTGCAAATCCTCCGTGCCCCGCTGCTTTTCCGTTTAACCCCTCCGGACCTCCGGAACCGACCCTCTTTCCACCCCGCTGATCGGCCTTTGCCGCCTTCCACATCCCGGACTCGGAGGACGAGACTTCGCGCGGGACCTTGGATCCCACTAGGCGCACCAGCTCTGTGGCTCCTGACCATTCATCTACCCGAGGCGTAGAATTCAGCTTCATAGGGGCAAGTTTTCGGGAAGTCTGGAGAGAGACTGAACAAGGGAGCGCTGGGACAGCGGAGTGTGGCTCACGGCAAAGCTGCAACGATGGACTCTCTTGCGTAGAAATAAAAATCCTGTTAATAAAAAAATGAGCAAAAAAATAAAAATAAAAAGTAGAAAAGACAAACCAGAAAGAAAAAAGAGAAAGGGAACTTACTGCTATTTGGCAGAAGTTGAAACCGGAGAAAGAACCAAGGAACAAAAACAAATTTTAAAAAAATTAAAGTATTTTATACATTTAAAAATATGGAAAAATAACCCGGACGAATCTCGAGAGAACTGGGGAGGGGGGAGTATCAACTTAAAGTGTATGTTTTTTTTAATGGGCTAAAAAAGGCAAAACAGAAGGAAGAGGTATACTTATTTAAAGAATTAAGATTTAAAAAGTGCGCAGCTGGGAAGTTCACAGGTTTTGAAACTGACCTTTTTCTGCGAAGTTCACTTTAATACAAGAAATTTGATAAGAGAGGCGGGCCTCCTTTTACGTTGAATCAGATGCTTTGAGTTAAAAACCACCACGTATGGAAGAGTAAGAAGAGGGAAGACAGTATAAAAACGAGGAGAGGAAAAAAATGATATTAATACAAAAAATGTTACCACAGACAATGATTTCTCTGAGAAATTATTATGGCAGCACTGTCCAGACTGCTGACAGTAAATTCCGGTTTTGCATGTTACTTGTATTCCATTGACGGTGTCTCCCTGCGCCCTGCTTTACTCACATGCACTTACTCCATTTTCATCTTCAGTACGAAAAACAATACCAAAAGCATCTGGAAATTGATGTATATGAAATCTATAATTTTTGCCCCGTCTTTGATCCTGTCGGACAAAAGAAAAAGGTCGGAAGGGAAAAAGTTTACACTCTGTCCCAAGAAGACGGAGGCAGGCAGAAAATGTGGGGAAAGGAAAAAGAAAAGACCAAATGAAATAATAAAGGTACAGCGCCTCACACGGCTCCTGGCACATAGTAGGCGCTCAATCAGTGATAGTCCCCTCTCCTTCCTCCTTTCTTGTATTCCCTCCTGCTGATTTCCTGATGTCCTATTTGGGAACCTTGCTTTATTTCCCCCTCTCTATCCTGTCACACTCACCTTAAATAATACCCAACTAGATACAGGCAGTAGGTTTGTGTAAAATATGTTGATACACACGAACAAAGTTTATTTTGGCTATAATGTGTGAACTGATGGTTGACTTTCAACATTTGCATTTTATCTCACAAAGGTGTATATTCAAGTAATTTTTTTGTTTCAATTCATGTAACTATTTAAACTGGGGTACCCTGGACTAAGCAATCTGTATCCCAATCACTAGAAAGCCTCCTTAGTTTTTTTTTTTCTAATTTACAAGAAAGAGGAAAAGCTCTTTTAACTGAACTTTGGTATGCGGTTGAGCTTTGTAACTATTTGTTCTCCATGAAAACAAAGTTATTTATATTTGCCATATTTTTTTCTAGGGTATTAAGTTATTTTAAACAGAAGAAGATGCTGTTATTTCATGATGTGTTGTTGGTACAAAATGTTTCGATTTCACCTCTGTTAAACCTTTTAAATAAGTGCCAAGTTATTGAAGACACTTTGCGATCAATTGAATGAAAATAGTATTGTTTCATTTGATGGGATTCGCGTCATCTTTGTTCCTGTTACTATTAAACTATCCGGGATAGTCATTCCTTCTTCCTTTTTGATTAATGTGTATCTCTCTCTCGACTACATCAACTTAGAAAAGCTCTTGCCTCTGCTTCTACCTGCAGCTATTAAGGGGCCGTGAGAATGGTGGCTCTGTGGCTCTAGATACCGCTGAGCGCAACCCCCACCCCCTTTTCATCCACCCAGCATAGAAACCGGATTGATTTTACACCAAATCAATAAAGGAACAGATAATATGTAAAATAAGATAAAATAGACTCCCTAAGACAAACTCTCATTCTTCATTTTGATGCACTTCCACCCTTGAAGTTTTTCGGGGAGCAGTTTGGGGAGAAAGAAGCGGGATCACACGGTGCGAAATCTACCTGGATTAATTGTGGCATAATGGACACTCGATCCCTGGTCGACGACCCTCCCCAAGCAAGCAGTGAATGTTCGGGAGTGGGTAAAAGCAGCGGAGGGGAATTGGGGCTCTGGGAAGGGCGGATTCCCCACCTCCACACTCCAATTTAGCGCTTTGGCCCAAGCAGATTTTTCGTTGGTTAAATCTAGGAAAAGGTAGAAGCAAGGGCCCTATTTAGGAAAAGCCGGGTCCTAGCCGTCCTTAGAATACCGGGATACCATCCCTCCCTCCCGCCTCTCCCTGCCCCTTTCTCCCGGAAGAAATCTCACTAGTAAAACCCGAAAGCGCTGCCTGTTGAGGGGTGGGTAGAGACTCTGAAGACGCGGCCCCGGCCAGGCCAGGGACAGGACCTTCTTTTTCCGCGCGGGTTCTGGGGATGGGGGCATCCTCCGAGATAATCAAGGGTGTCCTGAGTGCCCCTTGGGGCCCTCTTTGGGCCGGAGGACGCATACCCTCCTCACCCCTTCGACAAAGCCCCGCGTCTTCCAGTAGTGCTCCCGTCGTCCCCACCCGGCCTTCTCCCGGGTTGAGCTCGCACACTCAAAGCTGTTCGTCTGAGTAGACGTGGGTTATATCTTTATATTTATCTTTTTAGCTTTCAAAGACCACTGAACAGGACTTGGGCCGTATTCAGCGCCCAGGCCTTGCAAGTCTCCTAGTTGACAAGTTGACAGGTCTCTTAGCTGTCCTTAGTTTTCCTAATAAACATCTGCCTAGGGGCGGGGTGCACCTTGAATCGGCAGCGCCGAGCCGCCCGCCTTGGCGGGGTGGCCTCCGGCGAGCTCCCGTCGGCGCCGGGCCCAAGGGTCCGAACACGCAGGCTCCCAACCGCAACCCTGCTGGAGCCCCCCATGCGGTTTCGGACATTTCTACGGGCACCCCAAGGGAAGTCGGAGGTCACGGGAGAACTTGGGGCCCGTGGAGTTAGATGTTCCGTCCCGGGTCCAGCCTACATCCGACGCGAAACCCAGCCTGTCCCCGCAGCTTAGCTCGGGGGAAGCTTGAGGTCAAAGGAAGCAGGTACGTCTGGGCCCCGGCAGGCGAGGCCCGGGTCACCAGGACTGGGGCGCTGCAGCACGGCCTAGGTCGGCCTGGAACGTTCCCGGCAGCAGGAGCCGGGTGGGCTGGGCGCCGCAACCGCGGGGCCGGGGGCCCGGCGGGAGCGGGGAAGGCCAGGGAGCCCGCGGAAGTGGCCAGGCCAGGCGAGAAACGCCAGTTTCTTGGCCGGGTCGGCGGTACTTGAGCTGGGCGCGGCCTGTGGGACCCAGCGTCTGGGGTGTCCGCTCTCTCCAGACTCAGCGAGGGCCGAGGCCGCCTCTCCTGGCGGGTGGGGCTGCGTCCCTCGGGCCCGGCCTCCCACGCACGCTCCCCCTGGGCCGTCCCCGCGCCACCGCCCAAACTCGCCCGCAGGCGCCTGGGTGTGTGAGAGAGAGATTCCAAACCCAGGGTTTCCACAGTCACTCTGAGAAAGGGTCCGAAGAATCTTCACTTTAAATTCAAATAAGGCCCAACATGCACGTCGTTTTGGTAGAAACTCAATAATCGTAATAAACAATTAATAGAGATTTCGCCACTCCCTCCCCCCCCCCGCCCCCATCTTTCAAGGTGTGCAAAACCTTCCCGAGCTACAAAATCCCTGACAGGGGAAAACCGAGTTAAAAGAGATTATCCAAGACATTAGTATTAAGGACCTTATGATACAGAAGGGCCCGGTAAGATCTGAGGCCTTTGCTCGAAGCTGAATTGATAAATATCTATTTTGAGTTTTTCCCCACACTTACAAACTTTGTAGATCCTCAGATGGTAATACTTTAATATAACGCAGTGCTCAAATTTCGGAACTATTTTGATTTCTGAAAAATGTCTTTTTGGCTTCAGTGACATGGATCCTGTTATTTTTTCACAAATCAGTTTACATCATAAATTGCAAACATTTGCAATAAGATCTCAAGATTGTTTATTCATTGTAACCTCAAGCACTTGACTATGTTAAACACCAGTACAGAAACTCTGTGAAATCAGTTTAATGTGTGTGAGGGAATTAAAGGATCACTCCTTTTCATCACATAAACAAAGCATTTAAGATTGTTTTCATTGTCAGTCTCCCAATTTTTAAACAGTCTTACAAGTGACTATTAATTTTAGAGTCATTCGGTGTGAAAATATTACTAAAGTTATATCCTGCTTTAATTAAATGTTTCTGGGCAGAAGAAAATGGTATTCTACATTGGGAAGTGGGTGATTGTTTTTAATGTTGCATTATTTTAAATTATTTTAGTTCAAATGTAAATAAAGTGTGCTAAATTTCAATGGGGAAAAAATCTGAAATGATTTCTTAAAGTGCCATTAGAACAGTTAATCAGAGTGCATTAAAGGAACATCACAACCCAGAAATAATAAATATGTCATTGTAATGAGAGTGTTAACTTATGGATAATTTATTCAAGGTAGTTTCTACATTTCAGATGGAATCTCTTATTATGACCTGCCTGAGTACTCTGATGCTTGTTCTTCAAAATCTAATTTATATAGGCTCAGATATACATAATTCATAACTCCTGTTGATATATGTATATACACCCCGAATTTTAAACCTTTACAATATGTTTGCATGTTTACTAGCATGTTTTCAAGCTGACTGAAATAAAAACATAAAAAGTGTTAAACATCATACTGAAAGCAAGTGCTTGTCCTATGTGTGGAGAAAAAGTAGTGGAAAATTAAAAAGGATTAGATAATTTTCAAACTCAGATATAGAGTGAACACTGAAATATTTCAAACAGGGAACATTCCTGTATAAGAAATATGAAATCTCCAAGAAATTCTTACAGATGTGAGCTTGTAACACTTCTGATGCCGAGGCAATCCTTTCATGTCTCTAATTCATAGAACAAAAAATCCTCAAGTCTTGGGGTATTTTGTTTTGGGTATTTTATGTGTCAGTGAAGGTAACCATCGCATATGCTTTCAGTACAGGAAAATTTAGTATAGTACTTACATGTAGTTCTAGTGGCATGAAGGAAGGTTTTAGAATATAATCAAATAAATCACATAAAGAGGAGTAAACACACATTTCCCCACCTTGTTGAACAACCACTCACATGTCCTGAGCAAGGATCTTTGTAGATTCTTATTCAGGCAGAATAAGTTATAGGCACAGACTCTGGAGCCAGACTTTCTGGATTCAAACCTCACTGTTGCCACTTACCAGTTTTGTGAGTTTGGATGGATTAATCTCTCTGTGCCTCAGTTTCCTCATCTGTAAAATGGGGATAAAACAGCATCTATTTCATGGGGGGGTGTTAGGATTAGATGAGTTAGTATATGGGAAGCCCTATGAACAGTGCCTTGCACATGTATATGTAAGCAATATATGATATTTATCTTAATAAAAAGATCAATAGGCATTAATTCTTGTAATAAAATCTTAGAGGAAGAAAAAAAAGCAGTGCAATGCAAGGAATGAATACTTTTCTGTCGTGGGCCAGAGGAAAACATTATCTATTAGTTTGTGATTCTAGCTAATTGCTTAGCCTCTGCCAGCCTCATGTGGAAGCTGTGGCAAATGTCACAATGTAGTTAGGGGTCTTACCCATAAGAGCAATTTATAGGTTGCGCGGTGCTATATACATGACAGATAGTATTGTTACTCTGCCATGTACAGCTAATAAGGTGAAATATCAAGCATGACACTGGCCCTCAAGGGGCTTACCATCTGGGGGGGGACAGTTCATAACTACATATGATAGTGCTAGGAAACATGTGTTAAATGCACTTGCTTAAAGGCATTCAGACACATTATGTGCATCTGAATGGCCGTACGACACATGTGGGGCCTGTTGTCCTGTTTTTGGAAATGGAATCTTTTTTTGGAAATGAGTAGCCTTTTAAAGGAATGGTGGGGCGACACCCAGAGGTTAAGAAACACACTTTGTTAGAATTAAATGCATACCATATGTTGCCATGGTCTGTGTTCCATAGGACCATCTGCATTTTCTTAGGCTGTCCATGTTTGCAGAGCATTAGCAATAAAATGCCAAAGACTCAAAGGCAGCTGACCAACCATCAAACACATACAATACAAAGGAAGGAATATTTAATTATTATTATAAGGACCTGTTAAATGAACAATTGAGTCCTAGTTACAGATTAAATGAAGAGCGACTTCTTTCCAATACCTAAATTTAGATATATCACTTACACTTGCCTCATATATATTTTATATAATATCTAGTAAGAGCTCAGAGCACTTTTTTACACATCTTCATTTGGAAGTCAGTGTGATGTCATTGGTATATGACTAATCTTTAGAGGAAGATTTTCCTGAGTTCAAATCTCAACTTTATCACCAATTAATTAGATGTGAAGTTTCAGGAATTTTCTTAGCTCCCTAGAGCCCATGTCCTCCTCGTGTCCTGTACCACACATCTTGCAGGTTGTTGTAAGGATCAAATTAAATAAGATGGGTAAAGTGCCTGGCATATGTAGGTTTTCTACTAATGTACTTCTCTTCTATACTTCTATTGCTTTTCTTTCAAATTATCATCACATAGAGAGGATTTTGAATTTACCCGTCTGTGCTTAGAAACAGTTTGGTAAACTATTGGAGGTGGTGTGCATATTTATTTCAGTTCCTCATTATGGATGGATATTGAGCATGTGCGGATATGTTGTGTGGCCTGGAGTTTGGGATAAAACTTTCCTCAAATCTTGCAGAACTTTCTTTAGATAGAATTTTTGAAGGACTATAACTTTAGATCTGCCCTTTGTATAGAGTAGAGAAGGTTCTTTCTCCCTGTTAACTCAAGGGCATTCCTGATACAAAGATTATCCAGATTCTCTGACCTTCAGTCCTCTGTAGTCCAGAATGTCAGCATACAAATCGAGACCTGGCATTAACTCTCTAGTCACCTTGATATTAGATTGATTGTCCTTCCGTTTGCTTATTTATTGAGTACATTTTTTATGCTTCCGTGCTAAGGAAGAAGAAAATAAACTACCCTTAAAAATGATTTCAAAAGTCAATCAAGCTATCCAAATTTTCAGTACTCATGCTACATTGTGTTTTGTATTACATTTATTGGCATTAGTGGTTTAAAATGTAATTACCTGTCTTGTGGGCAATATATTTATTTACTGAAATTCTCACTTGTCAGCAATTGTGTTTCTTTTGAGGCTTACATAGTTTCCCTTAAAACTTAGCCTTGCCCAGTGCTCGTTTAAAAGGGTCCAGGACCCTCTCTGGGGGAGTTTTAGGTCTAGACCCCCTTCCAAAACTTTTTAGACCGGTGAAATTAGGTGGAACTAGTCATCAAAGGAAGACGTAGAAAGAGAGACTGCTCCTAGTCCTCCATTGCCTTGGGAGTAGATAGACTTGGAAGTGTGATTGACAGAATAAAGGCCCCCCCCCAAAATATCTGCATTTGAATCCCTGTGATATATAAAGAGGTTATATGGCAAAGGGAAGTTAAGGTTGCAGTGGAATTAAGGTTGCTAATCAGCTGACTTTAAAATAGGGAGATTATCCTGGACTCTTCAAGTGGGCCCATTATTAGTAAAAGGGTTTTTAGAAGAAGTGAAAGTGAGAGGCCAAAGCAGAGACTTCGAGAGAGATAGGACTAAGGAAGAATGGTGAGAGATGCAACACTGCTGTTTTTGAAGATGGAGGAGTCAAGGAATGCTGGGGGCCTCCAGAAGCTGGGAAAGGCAAAGACAGGAATTTGCCACACAGCAAATGCCACCCTGCCAACACCTTGATTTTAGCCCAGTGAAATCTGTGTTGGGCTTCTAACCTATAGAACTGTAAGATAATTAATTTGTGTTGTTTTAAGGCACTAAGTTTGTGGAAACATATTACTGCAGCTATAGGCAATAAATATAGGAGATTTCTGAGCTATTTGTATGTATAAGAGCCTCTGGTCAATTTTTAATGCCAGCGGGCCTTCTGAGCCTGTTCAGTAGCATGAGTCCCCCAAAACTCAGGGCTGGGATGCTTTGCCATACCCTAGAGTATGCTCTCACTCAGGCATAGAGATCTTCATATGCCATTCAGCAGAGTGCCCCACAGATCTTATTATTATAAAATGGAGCCTATAGAGGCAATCTGCAAAATTATGTGTATTCCTGTATGAAAAGTTAGTCAGCAGTGAAAATCTTTGTCTTGCTTTATTCTCCTTTGTCATCTTCTTGTTATTATTTACTTTTTTTTCTAGTATTCAATGTAGAGAAAAGGATGATTAGTTTCAAGCTCTGAAGTTGTTTGCTAACGTTCTAAAAGGGAATAGCCTGAGCAATTTGAGCTTGTCTGTCAAGTTGGTCAAGGTGGAGAGTAATGTGGTCTGGGGTTCCCAGAGCCCATTGGACCTTTGACCTTTTCTGTTGAGACTATTGATCTAGGTTAATAGTCAGCACCCGTCATGCCGTTGGAGGAGTTGTGTGCCTGTGTGTGTGATTTCTCATTGAGTACAAATGAGGCTCTGACTAACTCAGAGGGTAATTGGTCCTTTTTGTACTTTTCCAAGATCAGGGTGGAGAATTAGAATAGATGGGTCCTGACAGGCAGGGGAAGATTCATTTCTGGAATGTTTGCAGTTGTATCAGTGACAAAGCAGTGGCTCTGGGCATAGCTCTGATTCTACCTTTCATGCCATGATCTATCCTCACCAGAGAGCTGTCCATGGAATCAAGTGGGGTTAGAAATTGCTGGATAACATGATAACTTCTGAGGTTAGTGGAGCAAGGAGGTGGGTTTGGCCTTGTTCCACTTACTCTACCCCCTGCCCTCCCCACCACCTTCATATTTTTCATCCCATCTATTTGGGTACCAAATGAGCTACACAGCATGTCAGTGGGCTGAACAAACAAAGAAGCTTGGTTACACTCTTTGACTGACTGAAATGTAGGCTATAGAATGGGGAGAAAATTCTACTAAATAGTGCCAATTTCCATGACTATCTCCTCACTAGCTCTTCACTACTTGGGGGGAGAAATTTTCTTTTTCTACTCACTCTATGAAAAGCATTCATGTTTTTGTCTTGAGCAACCTCCCACCTCTTCCAACTCATCCTTCTATCCTCCTTCGCTCTTCCAAATTTCTCATTCTAGAAGTCTAGTTGTACATAACTCATTTATTCATTCACTGATTAGATACTTATTAAAAACCTACTATATGCCTTGGACTCTTCCCGCCCACCCTTTCTATGTTAACTTGTCAGACTATCTCCTTTTTTGATTTCCCCTTGGAGTCTGACTGTTGAAGGCAGTGGTAGTTGAAAGGGAGGGAAGGGTATGGTTGACATGGGGTGGGGATGGGATGCAGGGCAAGTGGTAAGTGCTAGAAAGACTAAAGAAAAAGAGATGAGTAGGTTGGCTAAACTTAGGAGACCTTTACTCACCAAACCCTGTGATATCCATATATCATATGCTTCAACAGCTGTTTTAGTGAAGAATAATCCTTGGAATGACTTGGGATGCTATATATATATATATATACATTCTTAAACATTCTTTTAAATCTTAAGGAGAGAAGTCCAGTTACAGTTGAAGTTCAAAGTATTCAATAAACATTTGAGGATTGAGTGTAGGCCTGGCACTGATAGTTAATGAGAGATAGAGAGGAAGATACAAATGGTCAGAGGAGTTAGGGCATCTTGGTAATATCTAAAGCTGGGAGGAGAGGTATGCTTTTGCATGGGGAAGTGGGCAGTGCCCAGTGTGGAGGCACATCCTCCTGGGGTGTGCATTCAGGAAATGCACAGACTGAGACTTAAATTTCCTTCTTAAAAAGATGAATAATATTTGGCAGTACTCCAATTTTCTTTCCTAAATTGTATCTTTGTACTAATAATTATATAATATGGAATTAGAACAAATGTTTACCTTCTTTAATATAGTCACAACTTTTTTTTCCCTTTTCTTCTTTTCCTCTTTCTGATTTTGTTTTCTTTTGTGGTCTATGTCGGTCATTTACTGAGGCCCTTGTAATATATCCAAATCTAAACATTTTGTTTCCGTTTACCTCCTCTGCATTGATACATCTTTATATGTGTGGCTACAGATTGCATGCCTTTACCTTCCTATATTTGTTTGTTCTTGTATCTGTTAAGATTCACTCATATTGTTGCAGGTCACTGTAATTCATTTGACTGCTGTGTAATATTCTACTGAGTTCACATACCAATGTATGCATTTGCTCTCACACTGATGGACATTTGGGTTATTTCTGGGTTTATAGAGAATGCACTTGAAGTCACGAGCCTGGATGTAATCACCAAAAAACTGAGTAAAGCGAAGAGAATCAGAGATTGAGGCCTGGAGTGCTCCATTATGAAGAGGCTGGGGAGAAGAGTAGAAACCAGCAAATGGAGACTAAGTATGACCTCCTAACAAGGTAGGAAGAAGAGAGCCCAGTGTCTTGGGAGCCCAGTGCAAAAAGTGCATCGAGGGAGAGGGAGTGAGGACTGAGCCATTGTACAGGTCATTGGTGACCATTGTACAGGTCATTGGTGACCTTGATAAGGCAGTTTGAGTGAAGTGGTGGAGGCCAAGGCCCTTAGAGTGGAATGCAAAAACCCTCTAACTGTCCTCTGAGATTCTTGTTTCTCCTTCCTCAAATCCATTTTTCATCTCATGGCCCCTAATTATTTTCCTAAAATCAAGATCAGATCATGTGATTCCCTCACTTATTTTTGGGGAGAATACCTAGAGAATGAAGTTCTGACTCTTCAGTATGACATTTAATCTGACCTTCTACTATTTTTTCTGCGTCTTCTCCTGACGCTGCGCCACCACTTACCCTCTGCTCTCATTGGAGCATCCACTGGCTCCTGAATATTATACTGGTGTGGAATTTAGGCTTCTGCTAGAATGCCCCTCTAGATCCCCTTTGCACTATGATAGAATTTTGAGCATATAGCTACCGAAGCTTCATTACACTGTAGTGTAATTATTTCTGTGATTGCCTCCTCCAACTAGAATGTGAGCACCTTGAGGGCATGAATTGTTACTTTTTGTAGCCTCTCCAGAGTCATAGAGTAGAGACAGACATAGAACAGATTTTCAGGAAGTGTTGGTAGAATGAATAAGCCTGTGAAAAAAATGTATCTATAGTGTATTCTTTCAGATAATTTTACTGGAGACAAATCTTAGTTCTCTGAGGGTGGTTTTAATCTTTAGAACTAGCCAAAAACTGTTTGGCATTAAGTCTGATGAAGAAGCTGGGGAATATAAATTTTTATTACAAATGAAGTGTAGGAAAAAATTAAGCATGGCTGTTTTGTGATGACACCTTTTCTTATATGGCTCACAAAGGGCACTAAAGTTTACTGGCACTGATTTGCTTAACGCAATTTCAAAGATGAATTCCCAAAAACATTTTGAACAGTGACAGTATTGCTGGACTAAGTGTTTGGTTTCTCAGGGTGATGACTTTGAAGGACAAGATTTACTTGGATCTGTAAGTTCTGGTATCTATGTTAAAAAAAATCAGTATCACTCTCGTGTAGTCACATCTTACTTTCTGCAGTGAATTTTTACATGCTAAAGTTCACATTATCTCTTGAGTATTTAAATATTTTCTTTGTAACTTTGTTATTTTCAATTTTTTCTTTTGTAAGCATTGTCTTTCAATGCAGCAGCACTTGAAAATTCTATTAAAATTGTTTATTTAAAAAAAAACTATTCATAAGAGCATTAACTAAGACCAGATTTAACACCAATTCCAGTGGCTGAGCCCTACCCCAAATGGATATATGGCCATTTGTTATGATCTTTTGTTTACTGATTTTCAAGCAGTTTTCAATCTGTGTGACACTGATCAGATCCAAGCCAATTTGGAATAATTTTTCAAGTCATTTTTCATGAAGTAGTGCATCAAATGCTTTACAAAGTCCAAATGTGTAACATCTGCTCTCCTTTCCCTGATAATTTTATAGTTCTCTCAAGAAGTCAACTGCTTTATCAAGCACGGAATGTGTTTTATAAGTCTCCATTATTATTGTCCATGATTCTGTCACCTTTTAGAATTTCCTTTCTCAACTTTATTTGCCAAATCTTGATAAAATAGTTATTAGCTAGCCATCTGATACAATTATTCTTCCAGTAGTAACACGTTGTGACTCTAGGTTCACTTGGATTAGATCTATATATAATCTTTTCAGTTGTTATGATTTAAAAGATGCAAGCAATAAAATCTGTGTTAGTCATTTTTGTTCATATCCTGGGAGAGATGTTATTCAGACTTGATGATTGGTATATGTTTTGAGATTTGAAGTATTCACTTACCTGCTCTTTGTCATTAGCTGTTTTTTTTTTCCCTGGGTGCATTTTACAATTCCCCATCTTTACCATATGTTAAATGGATATTATACTTGCAACAGCATGCCTTACAGAACAGGAAAGTGTCTGTGCATGTACAGTAAGTTGATTCATGCAGCCTTTGTATACAGATTGAAGTTTTTGATGCTTCCATCATCTCGTTGATGTAGGTGAGCAGAGTTTAATAACATTTGCTTTCAAGGGTTTGGGGGTAATTGTTATGTACATAAACTGAGAAAAGTTTGCTTTATAATTAGTTTTTGAATCAAATTCAAGAAGATTCCATGTAAATAATGCATTTTTTATGAGTTAGGCCCCGAGGTCATTGTGTTTACTGATAGAGTTCAGTTAATTGAATAAATATGAAGATCTTGTATTGAGTACCCTTGCATTAGTTAAAATATAATGTTACAGATATCTTACTAACTTTTACACATAAGTTACTGAATTAATAAACTGTATGAGAATATAATGAACATATTTGATAGATATAAATGAAAACATTGGTTATGATTTATCAAGGATTACTCAAGTATTAATTAACTGACAGCTAGAACACTGCTTTTGACATTCTCAAATTTCCTTTGGTTAATCTTATATGCATTATAGATTAGTCAGTTTCTCCCTCTTTATATAAAATATTTAGCTTTTGAAGTGTTTTGACATATGGTAAACTTCAATAAGAAGGCAGACTTTTTCAGTTTTGAGAAATGTAAATATATCATTCTGTAAGAAATTCCAAAATGTTGGCTATGGGACAATGGAAACCACATGTAGTTTTCTCCAAATCTCAATATACAAGTAACTGCTTTCAACACATCTTTTCTGTCTCCAGTTTTAATATTAACTACTTGATTAAATGTTAAACAGAGCAAAGGCCATTCTTGTCAGGCGTCACTAATATTCATATTTTTTCCAGAGGATGGGAAACATTTATTTTTGAATATTTAACACTCTTTTGTTGCTCAGTGAAGACTGGTAGTGGGAATACCACTTCTTTATAGTTTGAAATTCTAGAGTAGGGGATTTATTGGCTGATGTCTTGTTTTGTTTTTAATGACTAAATAGCAATTTTACATTTTTACTGTTTGACCCACAAGTTAGAATATCAATTTTGGAAATAGGTTCAAAACTATTTTTTTCTCAAATCAAGGTTAGAATTTTTCTGTTTTCAATGTTATAGATATTATAAATGTTCTCTTCATAAAATTATGACAATACTCTACTGACCATTGTCTTGTATGTCTATAAATAAAAGAAATTATCAACATTCAAATGGAAGTGGAAGGAATTCACATTTGTGTAGCTCTTGCTTTTCTAAATTCAAATTTTAATTTCACCTAAAAGGTAAATCTGAATTTAGAAAGATTTTTCTAAGGGTAAATGATTTAAAGTTAGTAGGACATAGTTTATAAATAAATGTACATGCCTTTGGTGTCAAGGATTCCAAGTCAAGAAATGGTATTATGTCAGAGGTCAAACAGAGAGACTCAAAGAGTAAATGTGTTTAGGATTTGCTTTCTTTGTCTAAATATTTAAAATGATACATTGATATATATCAAACAAAGAAGAGTGCATTATTCTTTGTGTATAAGTAAAATCAAAAGTTTGCATTTTGCTTTTTGTAAAAATATGGCGACTCTGTTTCAAGATGCCAATCATATACATGAAATTTTTTTAAAAAGTCAATTTTCCATGTAGTTCCAAGTTTCTTAATTTATTTTTATTTTTTTAACGATTTTATTTATTTATTTGAGAGAGAGAATGAGAGAGAGGGGGGACATGAGAGGGGGGAGCGTCAGAGGGAGAAGCAGACTCCCTGCTCAGCAGGGAGCCCAATGCAGGACTCGATCCCGGGACTCCAGGATCATGACCTGAGCCGAAGGCAGTTGCTCAACCAACTCAGCCACCCAGGCGCCCCCCAAGTTTCTTAATTTATATCGATACATTTCTGTTGCTCTGTTGTCATTTAGATATATATGTGTTGTTTAAAATTTTTCTGTTTCATTAAATATATGAATCATTGACAAAGACATAGAAATACTATTAAATCAATACATTCCCTTGTAACATATGGCTTGTATTTCTGAAATTTTAGAATTGTTTCCTTATTAATTATGAGCTAATGCACTTAATTTTTTTATTTTTTATTTTTTATATTTTTGTGGCTTAGGCCCAGCTGGGAGAGCACAAGATCACCACATCGACTGAGCTAAAGCACTTTAAAAGAGATTATACAAACATTGTGAATAGATGTGGTCAAATGAGAGGGTTGAATATGGGGTAAGAGCTTTCTGATTTTTAAATAGAAAAAAAGTGAAAATTTGTGTCACAAAAATTGTTTGCATCTTTATAACATAAAACATGGGCAATCTTAAGATAAAATAATATTTAAGTTTGTGCATTTTTCAAACATCAGAGGATTCTTTATAGACCGTGGATGAGCAATGACTCTGTTCTCATTACTTTGCCAGGCAAATTGATTCACTCTGGATTATTCTCAATCAAAAAGTTTTTCTAGGATTCAGACTAAATGTATCCTCTTTTCGACATTAGTCAATTACTATTTATATCAATACTCTCATATATCATGAGTAATTTGTTTCTCTCTTCTGTTTTTGCTGCTTTCAGCAATTTATCTGTGCTGGGGAGGGAGGGTAGGATTGTGGTGTGAAATGAGGATGGCATTTTTGTGTTTTGACCAGAATAATTTGGAACTTTTTGCCTTCATGCTTTTCAAAGTATAGGTTTTGTGAAGATGTCAGGTCCCGTCACATCAATGAAGAAAGCAACTTGTAAGTGATTGAAACTTTACTCTTATGAGATATTTTTTTTAAAAGATTTTATTTATTTATTTGACAGAGAGACAGAGAGAGAGCACAAGCAGACAGAGCGGCAGGCAGAAGCGGGCTCTCCGCACACAGGGCTCGATCCCAGGACCCTGGGATCATGACCTGAGCCGAAGGCAGACGCCCAATGACTGAGCCACCCAGGCACCCACCTTATGAGATGTTTTGTAAGATGTATGTTGCTGCAAAGAGTTAGGTGATATCTATCTTAGAAGACTCAAGGTGTTGATCAAATCTAAGAAATACATTTTCAAGTAGGATATCCAAAATACAAAAAACAGTACATTTTAGGCTCCCCTGTACCTTTAAAAAAATAGACTCACTTATTGCCATACTGACCTTAATATCATTAATTGCCATACTGACCTTAATATCATTATTGCCATACTGATCTTAATATCATTAATTTGTTTTATATATATATATAAATATATATATATTTTTTTTAGAGAAAGGGAGAGATAGAGAGTTTGAGCGGGGGTGGGTGGTGGGGAGGGGGAGAGAGAGGAGAGAGAGAGAGAGTATCTCAAGCACGCTCCATGCTCAGCACAGAGCCTGACACGGGGCTTGATCTCATGACCCTGAGTTCATGACCAGAGCCGAAATCAAGAGATGCTTAACTGAATGAACCACTCAGGTGCTCCTAATTTGTTTTATGTATTGAAAAATTCCTAGTTATTTGGTTTTAAACTAGTAACTTTGAGAATAAGTATTCTTCCTGTGCTAGGTAAGATAGGTATTTGAATTGAATTGGTTGACATAAAAAGAAACAAAATCTTTTTCTCCATAGAGTTTTAATTTCTTTTATTATGTCTCGTGGTTGTTGTAAATACAAATTCTCAATTTTCCTTAGTGCCCTCAGGGGGTAAGAACAGGAAAAATGAAGTCCTTTCTTTCTTGTGCACCCTATTTAACTTAATAATTAATCTTTGAGTGAAAATCTGACTGCAGCAAAATATCTTAATTTGCAGTTTAGGAGCCTCTGGGGGGTCATATGAAGGTTCCCAGGACAAGGTGGAAGTCATATTCATTGATATGCCATTTTTACTCTCCCCTTTGTGCTCCTGCTTAGGTCATCTCTCCAGATACAAGGATGGAAGAAGCAGATGGGTAGAGGGCAACACACAAGAAAGATAACTCCACAATTATGTTTGGAAAACCATGGGAACACTTGTAAATGAACCTGCAGTTATCCTGTTTATAAAGGACAGAGTGTGGTACCACGCGCTTTTATAGATTTAGGAAATAATATTTGTTACTTTTGCATGTTGACTTCAAGATTTTCTCTGTGGTATCCAGTACTAAAGTGGAGTAAATGTATAAATTCCAAGTGTTTTATTTCCATTTTAATCAAGTCTCTTGAGTTAAAGTGTGTAAATTAGTACCCAATTACCTATTTTGTATGCCTGTGGTATTTCCATGTTCTACTAATATGGTAATGAATCAGAATATTGATTAGATTGTTTTAAATCTCCAAAAGAATTGAATGCCATTCTCATAGACTTAAATTGTAAAGAAAATTTAAAAACAGAGTGTGTACAAGAATTGATTTCTTTCTTATAATAAAAGTAATAAACTTTTTAAAGTAAAAACAGTACATGTTCACTGTAGAAAACTCACAACCGATTAACTAGAGAAACCACAGTTAACATTTAAATAGATACACTTCTTGCCTCTTTTTTCTATATCTGTATCCACCCATTTTTACCGTATTGAGACCATGTAGTTCATCGGGTAGTGTGTGCAATAAAGATATCTTTAATAGTTTTCTAAAAATGAAACAAGAGCATTGTAAAAAATTCTAACACTACAGAAAAGTGAAGAGAATAAAGTAAAAAAAAAAATCACTTAAAACCTCACCATGTAGAGATAATCACTGGTCTAAATTTTAAGGCAGGTATGAGATATGCCAAAAAATGCGAGTTAATAATATTAATAACATTCTTCCAGATACTTGTCAATGTATAGATACTCATAAAATATTATGTATATATTGATGTTTGAAAGTAACTTTTTTACTCAATAATATCATGTGGACATAATTCTATGTCAAACAACATATGTCTATACCATAATTTTTGCTGACTGCATCATATTCTATTATGTAAAGAAACTTTATTTAAAAATTGTATTGTTAGATTCTTATTACCATTTTTTCTATTATAGTAAGTGCTGTAATAAGTGTTCTTATAACTAAATATTTGTGTACATCTTTTATTAATTTCTTATGCCAAATCTTCGCAGTCATGTTGTTGGATCAAAGGCTGTACTTGTGTATACTCCTACCAGCTATGTCTGAGGGAGCCTATTCCCTATAAATTTTACCAACATTGAATATTATAATTGAGTATATGTATTTACTTGAAAAGACATCTTATTTCTGTTTTATCTTATATTTCTTTGTCTTCTAATGAGAATAAATGTGTTCCAAGTTTTTATTGGTTATTTATTATTCTTCTGTTGTGAACTGCCTACTTGTGTCATTTGCCAATTTTTAAATTCAGATATTCATCATTATGTATTAAATATGTAACTCCTTTTCATCATATATTTGGCATTTTTCTTTAATAATTTGCATTATACCTATTAATTTTGCATGTATTCTTTTTCTGTATATATAAAAGTTGTAAAGCTTTAGGTGGTTAATTATGTTAATATTTTACTTTATGATTTTTGGTGTCCTTAAAATCATGCTTAGAAAATCTTTTCTACCCAAAGATTATGCAACCATGTGTTAATATTTTATCCTAATACTTTTGTCGTTTATTTAATATGTTACATATTAATACATTTGGAGCTCATTTTCATGCAAAATGTGAGATAAATCAACTTAATTTTTTTTCCAACATCACTTGCAATACAGTAAGTCAATACAGACTTTGTCATACACTAAATTTTTTATTTTTTGTTTTTGCTTTTGTATAGTTAAATTTAGCATTCTTTTTCTTATGGCTTTCATTGTTAGTGCAATAATTAATAAAGCCTCCTACCTCAAGAGTATATGTATGTGTGTATACACATATAGGTATATGTCTATATTTCTAGTTCATTTATGGTTCCATTTTTAACATCGAAGTCATTAGTTTATCTGAAATTTATTTTGATGTATTGTGTGAAATAGTTAATTTCTCCCTCAATGGTTGGTCAGTTAAATAAATATAATTACCAGATAATTCATATTTTGCCATTGATTTTAAATCTTGCCTTTGTCACATAACACATTCTTAGAACTATTTGGGCATATTTCTGGATTTTCTGTTCTATTCCATTTATGTTTCTGTTTATTTTTGTACTAGTTCTATGCTTTAAAAATTATAATAGCTCTATAACACACTTAAAAATCTTATAACTTTTCTTAAATTTTTAAGTTTGTTGGGTGCCTGGGTGGCTCAGTTGGCTAAGCGTCTGACTCTTGATATCAGCTCAGGTTATGATCTCAGGGTCATGAGATGGAGCCCTGTGTCAGGCTCTGTGCTGAGTATGGAGTCTGTTTGAGATTTTCTCTCTCCCTCTGCCTCTGCCCCCCCACTCTTGCTCTCTCTCTCTAAATAAATAAATAAATAAACAAAGTCTTTAAAACAATTTTTTTTGGGACAACTGGGTGGCTCAGTTGGTTAAGCGGCTGCCTTCGGCTCAGGTCATGATCCCAGGGTCCTGGGATCGAGTCCTGCGTGGGTCTCCTTGCTTGGTGGGGAACCTGCTTCTCCCTCTGCCTCTGCTGCTGCCCCTACTTGTGCTCTATCTCTTTCTGACAAATAAATAAATAAAATCTTAAAAAAATTTTTTTTTTCAGTTTGGGGTATAGATTAGTATTGTATTGTCCTTTTTAAAAAAGTTTTTATTTAAATTCCAGTTAGTTAACATACAGTGTAATATTAATTTCAGGTGTATAATTTAGTGATTCAACACTTCCATACAACTCATCAGGACAAGTGCCCTCCTTAATCCCCATCACCTATTTCACCCATCCCCCCACTCACCTCCCCCTCTGGTAACCATCAGTTTGTTCCCAATAGTTAAGAGTCTGTTTTCTGGTCTGCCTTTCTCTCTTTTCCCCCCTATACTCATCTGTTTTGTTTGTTTGTTTCTTTCTTTTTTAAGATTTATTTATTCGGGCCGGGGGGCGCAGAGGGAGAGAGAGAAAAGAGTCTCAATCAGACTCCATACTGAGTGTAGATCCCCATGTGGGGCTCGATCTCACGACCCTGAGATCATGACCTGAAATCAAGAGTCCGACGCCCATGACTGTGCCACCCAGGTGCCCCATCATTTGTTTTGTTTCTTAAATTCCACATATGAGTAAAGTCATCCGATATTTGTCTTTCTCTGACTGATTTATTTCATTTAGCATAATACTCTCTAGCTCCATATATGTCTTTGCAAATGGCAAGATTTCATTCTTCTTTTATGGCTGAGTAATATTCCATTGTGTCTATATACCATATCTTCTTTATCCATTCATCAATTATGGTTGGGCTATTTCCATAGTTTGGCTATTATAGATAATGCTGCTAAAAACATTGGGGTGCATGTATTGGTTTAAATTAGTGTTTTTGTATAGTATGTCCTTTAATTCACCTTTTTTTGTAGTGATTCAGAGCATTTTTTTAAAGTAGGATCCATGCCCAGCATGGGGCCCAGTGAGGGGCTTGAACTCATGACCCTGAGCTCAAGACCTGAGCTGAGATCAAGAGTTGGACACTTAACTGACTGAGCCACCTAGTGCCCCTGGGGCTTTTTTTCATGCTTGCTGACCATTTGGATTTCCTTCAATGTGAATTTTTTTACAATGTTTTTATCCATTTTTCTCTTCAGTTGTGTCTTCTTCCATAACCTGTAAATATTAACCCTTTATCTGTCATTCGTATTGCAAATAGCTTTGCAACTCTACTATCTATGATATCTTTTATTATATATGTCTTCAATTTTACAAATATACTTACAAGGTATGTTTTATTTTATAGCTTCCAAATTTCCTGTCTTAGTTAAAAAGGTCTCCTACTACTTACTGGCTGTACCTACAGTCTCCTACATGTTCTTACAAGATATGTGTTATTTAAAATTTTACATTTAAGACTTTAACTCATCTGAATTAATTTTTGTATATGGTATAAAATAAAAGTCTAAAATTACTTCTTCAGATGGTTAGCCCATATGCCAACACTATTTTCATGAATAGAAATACCACTGTTATTATACTTAAAATTTTTACATATACTAAAATTAAATTCTGGATTCTCTATTCTGTCCCATTAGTCAATTTGTATACCTTATGTCGATATACTATGCTACATATAATACAATACAATATTTGGAAAAATTCTGCAGTTATTTGATTACAGTAGTGAATGGCATTATCATACATGCAAGCATATCAGTAAATATAGCACCTTTCAATTCTTGGAAAAAACCATTTAAGGACAAAATCCAGGCAACAAGGAGATGAATAAAGAAGTAAATTAGCAAATGGGAAGTCAGGTCGTAAAAGAGCTCATGGGGAACATTAAATTCATTAACACACAACCGTGAAAAATATGTTGCAAAACAATGTGTATGTAAATGTGATTAATATTGACAATGTAAAAGGAACAAAAATAAAATCAGTTGATGGCTATTTGGTGATTTGACAATAAGTATAAAATGCAATTGACCCAGCAATTCTACTCATCCATATGCAGGGAACAAGTAATTACAAGTTCAATCAGTGTACAGAATTGTAGGTTCTGTGGGAATACAGTAAGTATATAACAGGTAGATTTAACCAGGTTTAGGGAGTTAGAAAAGGCTTTTTGGAGAAAGTGACATTGTAATTGAAACATAAAGGGGATTCAGGAGTGAGGTTGGGGGTGAGATAGTGGGTGGGGAATATTCCAGGTAGACAAATTACAAATAGGAAGGCTCCTGGTGGGAGTGAAGAGGTGAGGAGAAAGGCATTACATATTCCAGAAAGAGGGGGCAGAATGGCTGGAGCATTGAGAGCTGAGGGGGGCAGGGTGTGATCAAGAGCACAGATGAGGCAGAATGACAGGCAGGATCAGTCAGGCCATGAGGCCATGATCAAGAGTTGGATCATTATCCAGAGGACAGTGGAAAGTCACTGAAGATTTTACTGTTGGGGTAGGGAAGTGTGGGGAGACATCCTTAGATATGTTTTGAAAAATCCCTCCAACTACTGTGTGTTGAATAGAAAGGAGCAGAACACGAACAGATGAGCAGCTACTGCAGAGGTCTGGGTGAGAGATGAAGTGTTGACAGTGGAGGGGGAGAGGATGAATGGATTCTAGAGATGTTTAGGCATCAGTATAGATAAGATTTGCTAATAGATTGAGTGTCGGGAGTGAGGAAGATGGAAAAGTCAAGGAAGACTCCTGATAGCGAACTTGAAAAGCTGTTTGGATAGTGCTGCTATTTGCTAAGATAGGGAATACATAATGAGAAGATAAGCAGGGAGATGTTCATGCGGTTGTGGACCTGTCGAGATCAAAATAGTAGGTGGCAGATATGACAGTAGGCACATAAGTTTATGGGTCAGTGTGGAACTCAGAAGAGAAGTCTGGGCTTGAGATAGAGTTTGAGGGTTGGTGAGGTACAGATGAAGCTGAACGTCATGGAGTGCTCGAGATTGCCTCTAAATCTAAACCTAAAAAACACAACAAACAAAGCAGAAGCAAACCCATAAATACAGAGAACAAACTGATGGTTGTCAGAGGTGAGGGGGTGTGGGGGAGGGGCGAAGTGGGTGAAGGGGGAGCGGGAGGTACGCGCTTGCAGTTACGGAGTGAATACGTCATGGGGACGAGAGGTATGGCATAGGGAATACAGTCAGTGGTATTGTAATAGTGTTGTATGGTGGCAGATGGAGGCTACCCTTGTGGTGAGCACAGCACAATGTACAGACTTGTCGAATTACTGTGTTGCACACATGAAACTAACGTAGCATTTTGTGTCCACTGAACTTCAATAGAAAAAAAAAGAGTACGTGGTGCAGAGAGAAGAGTCTGGGGAAGGACTGAGGAGCACCCACATTTCATGGTGAAGAGCAGGAGGATCCTGAAAAATAAAACTGAAAAGGGAGGCCAAAAATGTGGAAGAAAACCCAGCCGTTTCTCAGGAGGTAAGGAAGAGTGTGTCTTAAGGAGACAGTAGTGACCTGTGTCATGATGTTAAAAGGTCAAGTTCAGAGACATGTCTGTTGGATTTGGTTACAAGAAGACCTTTTATAAAACGTGGAAGGGCACCTGGGGGAGAGGTGGGGACAGCTAAGAGTGAGGGGAAGGGCAATGAGGGGTGAGGCTGTCGAGTCGAGTTTAATTCATTTAAGAGGTTTGGCTGTGAAGGAAAGAGTCAGAGCAAAAACCTGAGGGTAATTTTAACTTAAAAAAAAAATATTGATAGGAAGGCTGCAGAAAAGGGAGGTTAGAGATACGGGAGAGGGGATTCACCATTCGCCATTTTCATCAGGGCTCCTGAGGAGGCTGGGGAGGCGGAGGCGGAGTCCTAGAGCCCTTAGGACGAGGGATGCTTGCTCAACGTTAAGAGGTCAGAAGGAGAAGTGTGAGTGCACAAATAAGTAGGGTTGTAGATGTGACAGCAGGCTGTTCAGGTAACTTCTTCCTGAGAGGAGTGGGAGGTAAGGAGCTGCTGAGAGATAGGATGTGATGGGCCCTGGGTAAGCAACTTGAGAAGCAGAAGAAGGCTTGCGTAGCTGTGGGGCACAGAGGAACTAGTTGACCAGGAACGGCGCTCATCAGACAGCCCCATGCTTCTTCATGTTATCAGGCAAACTCCGGAGCTTCAGGTCTTCCTGTAATTTAAGTTACTTCAGGTAAAATCCAGCTGGGGGATATTTATAAACACTTGGTTTACAGACTATCTGTCACATAAAAAAACAAAACACAACTGTGAGGAGTAAACTCGTTCTCCTCTACCATAATGTAAAGTAAACGTCATGTCCACTAAAAATCTGGAAAATCTGGATATATCCATATACCCCTTAAGTAAACGACATAGACAAAATTCAGTTATGCAAACTGAATATATGAGAGTTTTCCTCCTAACCCTAGGTCATTACCAGAGACTCTGTTTTGCAAAGGGAAAAGAATATGGATTTTGGAATCAAATAGATTTGGTTTATTTTTTAAAAAGATTTTATTTATTTATTTGACACACAGAGAGAGATAGCAAGAGAGAGCACAAGCAGGGGGAGCGGCAGGCAGAGGGAAAGGGAGAAGCAGACTCCCCGCTGAGCAGGGAGCCCGACGTGGGTCTCGATCCCAGGACCCTGGGATCATGACCTGAGCTGAAGGAAGACGCTTCACAACTGAGCCATCCAGGTGCCCCAGAATTGGTTTAAATCTAAGTTTTGTTAATTAGTAAAACGACCACGGGTAAGTCACTACCCCTGGGCTTCAGTTTTCTCATCTTCTAAATAATAAGATCTACCTGAATGTTGTTGGAAGATTGAGTGAAGTGATATATGGAAAATATCTAGGACAGTGCATGGCAAAGGTGCCCAGTCAGAGAGGAGTCTTTTTATTTATTCTTGGTTTATAGGACTTATAAGAATAACTTACAGGGTTCCCACAAACAATCTCTCATTGCCTGTTCAGTCAACCTATACACATTTATGGAACACCTGCTAGATATCAGGTGCCTAGTCCTGTGCTAGGAAACAAAGAAGATTGAACCATAGTTGTTGCCCTAGAGCTCCTCATGCTGCACTTAAAATATGTTTTCATGTAACAGTTTTACAAGCACATACTTCTAGAGTCTGTTGGTTGCTTAACTGAATGCAGAATTTTAGCCCAGTGGCTAGTATATAAGAGTCGTTGAATAGATCTTATTTTTCCTCTCCTCTTCTCCCAAGATAAGATACAGACAGTGTGGGCTTTGTGACCAGCTGATATACAGAAATCTGATGTACAGATTCAGAATTACAAATAACTTATGATAGGTGTCGAAAGAAACCATCGAAAAGCATGAGCTTCTTAGGAAAGCTGACCTCTGGGCACAGACTTCCAAGGTTGGTTGCCTGCTTTGCCCTAAATAGCATCCCTGACATGATCTGAAAGTTCCGCATCTTTTCTGGCCCTGCCTGTGTTTCCTGTGGGTTTTGCCTCAGGGATAGCCTTTCCATTTCTGAGGGCTGAGTTTCTGACACTCATATCTGTTTTAGATTTCTCAAAGTTCCTTGGAACAGTTTTTTTTCTTACTGAAATTCACAATTTGATGGCCAGTCTTTCTTCTGGCTCAATAAGAGGCACCGTGCTCTCTAGATTCTATGGCAGGTCACTGCCTTATGATATGATGCTGTAACGTTAGCAGCTTTAGCAGTTTTTCTGCTATTCCGTCTTCCAGTGAATTCAAATTTTTTGTTTTATGAAATTCTAAAAAATTATTATAAATGCATTTTCATTGTAAAAAGTTAGGACATGCAAGTTCAGAGTATAAGATGTGAAATACCTCATTCTTTTTCTCATCCCTTCCACTTCTTCAAAGTAACACCATTAACACTTTGGGGAATAATTTTCCAGATATTATTCTATGTATGTCCATACATATTAATTTTTGCGTGAAGTATGTATATTCACATATATATTTTAAATATATATTTTATATAAAAACAGGATTATAGGACACAAATTATTCCCAAGCTGTCTTTTCTTACTTAATAAATGTTGGAGACATTTGACATGGTACATTTAGATCTATCTCATTCTTTTTTTTTCTTTTTTAAAGATTTATGTATTTGGGAGAGAAAGAGAGAGAGAAAGCACACACGCAGTGGGGAGAGGCAGAGAGAGTCTGAAGCAGACTCCGCACTGAGCGTGGAGCCTGACACGAGGCTCAACCTCACGAGTCTGAGACCAGGACCTGAGCCAAAACCAAGACTTGGATACTTCACGGACTTCGCCACCCAGGTGCCCGTAGAGCTATCTCGTTCTTGTTAACAACTGCATAGAATCCTATATTATAGATGAAACATAATTTATATAGCCAATCCCCTGTTGATAGCCAAAGCCAAACTCCTGAGTTGTCCCCCAGACTTGGTCCCTCCACAGTCATCTCCATTTCAGTTAACTGCAACTCCTCCAGCTGCTCAGTTGTAAAGTTACAACTCCTCCAGCTGCTGCAGTGTTCCTGCAGTCATCTCTTACCTTCCGCCTTTTCATCTTCTTCTTCGCACTTAGCATTTGACATATACCTGTTTAGTGGTTTATTATGTATCTCCTCACTGGAACATAATATCAACAGGTCAGGAACAAGAGATGGCAGTGGTGGGAAGGGCAACAGGTAAACCTGTTCAAAGAAGAGAAAGGTGTGTGTGTGTATGTCTGTATGTGTGTATGCGTGTGTTTACCTTGGTCCCAATTCTGGATTGTCTCCCTTCTGTAATTCTTTTTTTTTCTCTTAAAGATTTTATTTATTTATTTGACACAGAGAAAGAGACATCGAGAGAGGGAACACAAGCAGGGGAAGTGGGAGAGGGAGAAGCAGGCTTCCCACAGACCAGGGAGCCTGATGCAGGGCTCGATCCCAGGACCCTGGGATCATGACCTGAGCTGAAGGCAGACGCTTAACGACTGAGCCACCCAGGTGCCCCTCCCTTCTGTAATTCTGATAGAAGTTTCTTTACCCCTAATCACCTGGTTCCCCCATCCCTCCACAAGTGTCTGTTCTGGAGTTTGTTTGCTTGTTTGTTCTTTTTTTTTTTTTTTTTTTTTTACCATTTACATCCATTCAGACACCAAATCTTATCAGTTTTCCTAAATATATCTTGCACAGACACCCATTCTTTTCAAAACCAAAGAATCACTCTATTCTAAAACATTATCAACATTGGCCAAGACTGTTGCTGGAGACTCATAACTGGCCTCTTCCATCTACTGTGCCCCTGCCTCTGCTCTCTCCCCGCTGTATTCCTCACTCTGCATTCAGAATGATCTTTTCACAATGAAAGCTTAAAACCCCTCACTGGTTTCCCCTTACCCATGCCTATGAGTCAAACTCATGATCCTTCACATTGCCTACAGAGCTCTGCCCGTTTTTCTAGCCTCATTATGTACCATTTGCTCCCATACACCCTATACTTCAGCCATGCTGATTTTCTTTCAGTTCCTGTCTCAGGACCTTTGCACAAGCAATTCCTCTGACAGGGATGCTCTTTCTCTCCACCCTTCATCTACATCATTCAGGTTTCATCTTACATATATTTCTCTTTGAAATGCTGTGACTGCATAGACCATGCTCTGGTCTTCTGTGTAACAGTCATCATACTTGCATGTACGTGGTTAATATCTGTTTTCCTAGGTAGACTGCATGGTCCTTGAGAGCAGGGACCCATGCGTGGCTTCATCACTGCCAGGCACACAGGGGTTTCTCAGCAAATGTTTGCTGAATGAATGAATTCAGTCTAAACTTTGGAAGAGTAAAAATTCTCTACAATTGCTGCCTTGGCCTTGCTTTAAGAAGTGATAATCTGGTGTAAACTTGTGCAGATGAGATAGAATGAGGTAATATAAGAAGAAAATGTGGTAGGACCAGGGCAGAACCATTTCTGCAGCCCCTCTTGGATCAGGTTCCACCAGTGGCCTAGTAGAGTGGGGTTTATACCAGAACCAAACTGTGGTTAAGTAAGTAATTTCCCACTTACTGCATAGATAGAACTTAGAATTTAATTATATGCAATCATGCCATTAATTGTTTGCAAATTGACTGTTAAGAAATTAACTCTTAAGAAAGTTGAATGTGATTCATCTTATAGCATGAGTTTACTTTTCAGACCATCTCTTCATGTCCTTATAAAAATCAGGTTAAAAATAATGCTGTGAAAAACTAATGATACTCTATATGCTGGCTAATTGAACATAATAATAATAAAAAAATGCTGTGAGTTATTCTTAAGGACAAATACTTGCCTCACTCTCAACTGATTTTTTTTTATTAGTGGCCTCACCTTGAGTAATTTTAACCCCACTGATGTTTCCTACAATCAAATCATCAAATCAGCCTTCTAAATCAGATACAATTGAAGCTAAAATGATGCAAACCTTTGTGAAGGTTTTGAGTGCTAGGAGATAGAATATGATCTCAGCTATAATTATAGTATTGTTGAGACTATAAGGATTTAAACTTTGTATTTCAAATTTGAGGGTTTTGTATAACTGCAAGAATCCACAAACAATGATGACATTCTCAAGAGGAAACAAATTCGAAGTAAATAGCACTGCCAACTTTTCTATTATATTTAGGAGCCTAGTAGAGAAGGGCCAATTTAGCTCCAGGATTGCTATGACACTCAGGCACAATCCACCAGGAAAGAAGCTTATGACCATACTTGCTCTTTAGTCTGCAGTGCTGGTTTCAGCAGAATTTATAATCAGTTGGGGGTTTGACAGACTGACAACAACCTCTCTCCTCCAATTTTTATCTACTTGATTGCTTATTTATTGCAAGAGCATGATATTTATTCTTCATAATATGCTAATCATAATTACTAAGGAAATCACTGGTTAGCCTGCCTGGGCATTAGGTGATAAAAAAAAAAAGAAAGAAAGAAAGAAAAAAAAAAGCCCAGGATGTAGACAAAAACATTTCATTAGAAGGCAAAAGGAATCAGAATGGAGCACATTTTGATATCATTATGATTTGGTTCTTACAAATTATTAGTAACAACTTGACTAAAATGTGTCACTGTAGACTTACAAAACCAGGTTGTTGCAACATATGGATTAGAGTTTGCTCCCATCTGGGAATAGCTGAGAAAGTTCCCACAGAGGGCAGTAATAAATAGTGGTCACTCTAACCAGGGACAGCCAGTCCTAATTTAGTTCTGCATCTTTTGGTCTCCTCTCTTTGCCTTCTTGTTTTTGTGTTTCCTGTCCACTTTAGGTTCCTGGCACTTTCTATCTTTTCTTCTTCACTCTCCTATGGAACATTCTGGTGGGAATATAATTCCATGTATTACTACTCCTTGGGATAGTTACATTTATTATTTACTTTATCTCTAATTGAAAAATTAGAGGTTTTCTTCCTTGTTTAGTTCTGAACATCAATGGTTATTTTTTTTTTCCTTGAAGTCAGGGGCACTATCCTAGTGTCTCTAAAAATAGACAGTTGCCTACTTTGCCTTCTGGCAAAGTGAATTCTGGATCTAAAGTGAAAGATGTTATGGAAGAAATGAGAAGATTCCTGCCCAGTGAGTTATAGCAGAGAACAGAGAAAGGTCCAGAGATGGTTTAGAAAATATTTTCCTCTTAAAGCCATATAGCTTCAATAGCCCTGAAAATTTATCAATGGTAATATACTTGGAAATGCTTTAAAATACTAGGAAAATGCAAAAGGACATTTAAAATGAAATACAATGAAGTAATTTGCAATCATTTTGCATATAATTCTGAGAGACCTCTCCATATAATCTAATAAGAATCTGATTTATGGGGAAAATTCACCCAACAAAATAAAACTGAACTTTCTTCCATAAATAACTGTTAAGAAGTAGCCTAAAAAGCAATATTATTGAAACAAAAACTCATCAGGAAGACCAAAATGTCATAGATGTTCCACACTCAACCAGATTAAAGAACTGTTTGGAGTATTTGGGAACTCTATTTGTGATAGACTGAAGATAATGATTTTGCATATCACTATGGTTGCCTCTGTAATTATTGGGTAGCTGTGTCAATAACTGTTTATCCTGGATTATTTGGAAGTTCAAACTAATTTGGAGGATTGAGAGATTTATAGAAAACAAAACCCATATATATAAAGGATCTGGGAATTTGATGAAAAGAGCTAATTACATATAATCTAACCAGAAAGAAATGAGAAAAAATTATATATGTATTATATATAATTATTAATTATATATGTATTATTCTAAACAGAATACTATTTTAAAGTCACAACTCCACAGTGGCCAGGAAATGGGTATTCTTACAGCAGGGAAATATGATGGAATGATTTAGGTTGAATATGAAAAACCAACCAAGAAATCTAAGAAATCTAATACACTCTGTAACGTCCTCCTATGGGCCCAATGGGAGTCCATTTTTAAAAGTAGCACTAAAATAGACAAAGAATTTATTTTCAGGAGCAAACCACTTACCTATCTCCAGTTTTTACTTCAGTTTTGTATCATGTTAAGTCGAATAGTGCACCTAAATTCATATCAAAACATGAGTTGAAGTCTCTACTCTGCCGCTTACTAAATGTGTGATCTTTGGTAAATTCATAAAGCTACACTTACAAATGGGGATAATAGCAACTACCTCACTGGGCTGTTGTGGGGCTCAAAGGAGTTAACAGCTGTGAAAGTATTATACAAATACTAAGTAAAAGCCTGTTATGGTGAAGTAGTTTAATCCTTTTTTTAGCTGAGCCAAACTAATTTACCATAAATCAGCAGCTTATATCATATTCTTCTGAAGTTTAACAATTTCCAAGTAGGTTTAGCATTGGAAAGTTATTTCATCAAGGAACAGACTATGTGGGAAAGTTAAGACTGCATAGTCACCAGGATTACGTGCTTATCAGTGGTCTGGTTTACTGGATATGCTACTTGTAATGTACCGTTACATTTAAAAAACCCCATTAATGTTCTGGAGGTAAATTTGTACTAAGTGTATTCAATTAACTTCTCTAAGAATATTTCTTGGCTGGTAACCCTTAATTGTGCTGATCGCTAGATCTTTCTGTTGTAGGTTTCAACATAATGGTCATTCCTTAAACTTTTCTTCTCATAAGGAAAGCTTTCTAGATTTTGGCCTCAAAAGTGCTGAAAAAGAAAAATTGGCATTTACATTATGATTTACTGAGTCAAAACAAACAAACAAACAAAACCACAGGAAAATTAGGTGAAAAAAGGAACCTAAAATTTCTTTGTTCATTTTAATTGGGTTAATAAGACAATTGTTAAAAATGGTTATATTATGTGTTGTAGATTTTTTAAAAAAGTATTGATAGAATATAAATGATTCTTTTGGTGGGCATGCAGAGCAGAATCCCTTGAATTCATTCTGGTTTGGTGTTGAATGTCTTTACTTCATATATCTGTCTTTTACACTTTCTTATTATGACAAGTTTCTGAATTCTCACATCACCTTGATTCATCTTATGTGACTTTTGTCATGAAATTTGGTATGCAAACATCAATCTGTTCAATTTCACCTGAAAATCCCAGTCCCTTTCCCCACCACAGAAGTAGGTTGGATTCAAACTGTCTCTTTAATTATCAGACCCTTCTTTATTATTTAACAAAAATATTTCGCAAGTCAAGAAAAAAAACCCCATTAATTTTCTAACATCCTAATCATAGCGTGTGGAGAGATGTTTTGTGGTCACCTAGAAAGGTTTTCTAGTTTCCAACCGAATATAGTCTGTTAATCTGTTTATAGCAAAGATTGAGAATGTTATAATATTAATCTTTTCACATAATAACCAGTAGGTTGTGTGAAATACTATGTGACCATCATTTCACATTAAAATAGGTAATACAGAAAGTTTAATTTTTATGCCACATTTGGCTTTTGAAATAAGATGAGATGAACCCGGTTTTAGTAAAACAAGTGGAACTGCTAGGGAAAGTATACCAGATTGGCTGTGATTATTTCCCCCAAATCATTAAAAATAACATATCTTAAACAAAAAATAACAGTCTTAAACATTTATCTTTGTTTTTACTTCATTCTTCACCATCCCTTGTATGATTGAAATAATCACTTGTAATTATTCTAGTTGATGACACTTAGTGGAGTGGTCTTTTTCTGACTTATTGACATGGTTTTGACTATCACTTTTTTTTTTTGGTAAATTGACCGCTTCCTTAAAGAGACTCCAGGTGCCAATTATGTTACATTATGCTTATCAGTGGGAGAACTCATGATTTTTTTCTTAAAGAGTAAAAGATGAAAAGATAACATGGAATGGATAACAGAATATAAACTGAATGAGTAGAAATACAGTTAAAGAAATATGGTAAAGGAAAAAAGAAAAAGTAAAAAAAAATCAGGTCCCAGGAAATCATTTTAGGATACAATAGGCAATATAATACGGTAAAAAAGGAAAGCGTAGGGATTAAAGTCCTGAAGAAAAATGGGGAAAAAAAAACAAGGTGTATTTTAGGCAAGGCAAGAATAAAAAACCAAAGGTTATAAGAAAACAAGATTTATTTTAAAAATCAAGAAAAGTGTGAACACATTTGCAAATACCTTAAGGATCACTGAATCACAAAACTCTATAGGAAAAGATATACAAAAGCAAAAACATTAAAGAACATTTTAAATTTTATTATATTTTGTCACCATGATTTCTATTTTTGAAAAATGGCAATAATCAGATTAACATTTACAGCAAAGTAGGGCTTCCAGGACACAATTTAGATCCATAGAGTTTATGTATTTGAAGTAATGCCATCAGAACGGAAAGGGAAACTTTTAAAGACATTATCTAAAGGTAAGGACCCAATCACCAGAATCTATTTGAAAGGTAAATTTCTTATACCACCAGCCCTCCTAAAGGCTTTCAAGAACATACTAGTGGTTAAGCTGCACTCCTGCGGCTGCTGTAGGAGTTATAGCCAATAACAGTGTATTGACATTTATTGGTTATGATGCTCTGACCTGAACTTGCTTAACTAGTGCCCTAGTAATCGCCAAATGTTCCACATTTGCTGTAATGCCGAGATAAAAATAGCAAAGTTGATTAAATAAAGTTAAATGTTAATATAAAATAATAAAGTTAAGTACTTCATATATTGTTGTTTCTGGCCATTTGTTTTCCTCACTGAGTGAATGCAATTTATGAAAAAATAGCCCTTCATATTATTTCCCTAAAGTTAGGCAGCATGAATAATTAGCCTTTACGAAGCAGTTATTAAAGCTTCACTCGCCTTGTAAATCAGTTGAAAATGAGGAGCGAGAGGAGAAAGTAAGATTCAATTTTTAGAATGCTGTTTCCATGCATTTTAAACTACTAGTTTTCCAGGCTTTTGTATTATTGTAACATATTAGGTAATGAACTTTGATTTATTTAAAACCCCCTTTTAAACATTTTCATCCTCTTCAATGACCACAACTCAGTACAAAGCTGAATATTTACTTACAGTTCCATTAAGTTTTCCTCTAAATCAGGCATTTCCCTCACTCTCTTATATTGTGATAATAAAGGTACTAATGGATGCTTTCATTGATGGGCCCCCTACTTAAGGAAAATGAAAACTAAAAATGATTCTGGTTCTTTAAAAGTTTATCCCTATGGCACCATCGTGTAAGCATACATATGGGACAGTAAAAATGGAAGACGACACATTAAATGACATTATTATAAAATGCAATACTCTTGGAATGATCCCTTATTAAATTAGGCTCTATGATCTGAGATGAATTTCCCCGATCCCTAATCCATCACCGGAGAAATATTAAAAGATAGGTCTCAACTGGTATTAGAATCGCACTCAGTCTCTACTTTCATTATTTTGAATTAGGGTGCTACTGGGGGAAAGCCTCTTAATGAGAATTAGAGTGATTCACTGGCCTTCTTTTGGATTTTGACAAGTAAAATATTAACTCTTCAGTCACAGCTGTCTGAATTAAAATACTTGGCAGCCGCAGATGCACAAATTAAATTGGCCTTTATGTTTCCATATTGCTGACCTCCTTAGAGGCAAAAACATCAAACCCAACAATAACAAAAAAGTCACAGTGTGTCATTTCTTGGAAGAAAATATATTTACTGAAGTTTTTATGTTTGTCTCAGTTTTAACATATAATTGAACAACTCTAGGACATTTTGAAGTGGAGTTTTGTTTTAATTATAAATTACAAAAACTTCAGCTACACACCAATTACTCTAAGCCATCAACTAGGTGTTAAAATAATCAGTGGAGTTATTTGGGGGTTTCTTACCTGTTTGAATCCCATTAATGAGATCTGTGAGTTGAATATCAGAGTAAATATTTGAGTTCAGCATCAATAAGTTTAAGCAAATGTTTCCTTGGAAATATATACAAAGATTCATCCCTCTCTTCCGTCTAGAAATAGATTGAATTAAAGATGCAAAATTAATTTAGTGGTATATACAAAACTCAATTGGTTTCTCCTAAATATAGTGTTTATTTTTTTCTAAATATAGTGTTTAAATATAAAATTTACCTTATAACCAAACAAATAAACAAAACATGGATAAAAAAGGTCATTGATATCTGTGTCTTACTCAATGGAGTTAGTGATTTGAGTAAATACGTACTCAACAGAGTTAGTAATTTATACAGTAATTCTAACGATGATGAAAAACATGTGGTCTGTCCTCACACACTGGTTTCTGATTCCTTTGCCTTTCCGTAGTCACTATAACATCATCTTCCACTCCTCTCTAATTACTGCTCATTGATCTGAACTTGTGATTGGTTGAACAATGATTTGAGATGGACATTGATGAATGAATCTTACGCATCTTACTTTACACATCCAGTGGCGTGATGAACTCAGGGACATGTGTTGTGAATCTAGGTTTTCCCTAAAACTGAGAACTAACAAAAAGGATTAGGGAAATACCTCCCCCTCTCAGTGAGGTCCAGTTTATGAGGGAAGCACTCTCCTTCTGAGAAGTTATGAGA